>NC_048595.1:383936013-384236013 GCF_003668045.3 Cricetulus griseus | reverse complement strand
CAAGGCCTGGGGTAGAGAAAGTCTACCTTTGTTGGAGTTAAGCCTCATGTGCATCACATGGAGTCACAAGTTTGGTAGCAGTCAGTTCAGGAAGAAGCAAGCTAGTGGCATGGAAAGGCCTCAAAGAACAGAGTTTTTATTATAGGATTTGAGTGTCAATGTTTTGGAAATGGACAAGAGTGTAAAGTGGGGTGCCCACTGACTGTTTCAATGGCAATAAAGAACATGGTGTCTATGGACCAGTTCTGTGACAATAAAGACACCGGTAACCTTAATTACAATTAAAAGAAGGGTCACCACTTATCTGCCTCTGTAACAATGAAGAGACAGGTGACCATGATGTGCCTTAAATCCAATCTTGAACAAGGTAACCACTGACTGCTTTAACAACAATGAAAAGCATGATGCCCATGGACCAGATCATCAACAACGAAGGCCCAGGTGACTATCAATGACATTAATAACAAATGATGAAGAAAAAAGGGCCACTAATGATACCTCGACCATAATGAAGAACATGGTACCTGTGAACCAACTTAGCAATAATGAAACCCAAGATTATGGTCTGAATTTCATTTCTGTTACTACAATAAAATATCCTGACAAAAAGCAAATCAGGGGAGAAATGTTTGTCCAGCTTGTAATTCCATGTTACAGTCCATCACTGCAAGAAGTCAAGGAAAAACTTGAAGCAGGTAGTTGCATCCACAGGCAAGAGCAAGAGGAAATAAATGCATGCATGCTGTTGTTTAGCTGTTCACTTTTATCTGGGTAAGTCACATAAATGAATATAATTAAGACAATCCTTAACAGACATACCCACAGGCCAAACTGATCTAGACAATCATTTATATATACCCTCTATCTGAGTGATTCTGTATTGTACCAAGTTGATAATTAAAAGTGACCAACATGATGACCATCAATTTCAACTTCTACTTCAAGAAATAGAAAGCTGACCCTTAACTGCCTCAACAGCAATAGAAAGCAAAGCAACCATTAACTGTCTCAACAGCAATAGGGAGTAACATGACCACTAGCAACTTCAGTAACCTCATTTAAATAAGCTTCATGAATGTCCTCAAGACCTCCAACTGTGCTCTAAGAATCACTGGAATACCTAACAGTAGTGACTAGAAGTCTTTTTGTTTCAACAGTGTATGGAATATTTATCCTGAGTCAGAAAAGCATGGCAGATGTAATTTTCGTCTCAGTGGACCTAACCCAGTGGTTAGATAGTTCTGGAAAGGCCCTGCCATCCTTTTGGTAACTAACTGTATAACCTGAACCAAATAAGCTTGTTATGTGATATTTTGACTGTGTTCTGACAAATAATGTTTGCTTGGAGTCAGAGAGTGGAATTGGCCACTAGCTGGCCAAAATTAACCACAGGGGTTTTGGAAGACCGAGGACAGATAGGACAGGAAGTAGCAAGGCAGGCAGAAAGGGATATGACTCTCTGGAGGAAGGAATGGAGCAGATAAGGACTAGTAGCTTCTCTGATTCTCTGATCTTTCAGGCTCTTACCCCCAATATCTGACTCCTGAATTTTTATTCATAAAGAATAATTAAAGTAACTCTTCATATGCTCTCAGCTTATGTGTGCAGAAAGAAGTGTGGCCATAGTGTTTTCTGATAGCTGCAGAGAGGATCAAAGAAGACAATAAGGTAATTTTCTCTGGAAGCTTCTCCCACACAAAGTTTTATTCATATCCAGGTCAGACTTTGCTGCAGGAGAAGGAATGCACTTTGAAATAGGTACTACATTCAATGTATGTTGCTCCTATAGTGATGTAAGCATGCACCCACTGTGGGCAGCACAGAAGAGCAAGTGTGTGAGTGAGTGTGTGTGTGTGAGTGTGTGTGTGAGTGTGTGTGTGTGTGTGTGTGTGTGTGTGTGTGTGTGTGTGTGTGTGTGTGTGTGTGTGTGTGGCCTGGGCTGGTTCTACCCAGACTCTGGGGGCTGGAACAGTGTGGATGTGGCCAGAGCAGCACAGCTTCGAGTCCCTTCATTCTCCTGGATCTGGACTAGCTGGGCCTGGCTTAACTGAGTATACCAGATATGGAACCACACAAGCCAAAGTCTAAATACAGAACAGTGGCCTCATCCTATTGGACAAAGAAGTCTCTCGGCTAAAGCTGATGTCCACAGATGAGGAAAGAACTCCATGTCCTGGAGTTACATAACACAGGTGGATACCATAGTCTAGAGAAGTAAGGCCCACTGTGTAATATCCCTAGATAAGGATTCTTTCATTTGTTTGTCTGCCATGAAATATCTGTAGGCTGGGAGCTAAGGCACGCCATGAGCACACTCCCTAGCTGTAGGAAACTGCACGAAGTCTCAGAGGAAGGCTCTAGCTACCATTCCAAATATGGTAAAGGCTTATGTGTTATGGAGGGTTTAACGCTAGCCTTAGGGGGAGCTGGTGCACAGTGCCTCCTCTGGGGGTGACCCCTGAGAGGACATAGTGTATGGCTGATGCTAGACAAAGAGGCAGGGTGGTGTGAGAGCATGCTGAGGCAGCTGATAGTATCTGTGGCCTCAATGCTTATGGGTCAGCATTCACAGTGAGGGATGGCTTCTCTGGATCCTATTCCCTCTTCTGGGAATGATGAGCAGTTAGATCTGAATCTCCTATTATACATTCAGAGAATCCATCTCCCTATTTCTCCCAGACACAGACTCCATGGCAGGGCTGTCTCACACTCAGACAGGGCCCAGTCTAGGCCATGCTCAACTATCTCAGCCCAAACCAGCTTCCTAGGCAGTGGCAGTCATTCAGATGAGGCCCTAGGACTCAAGGTCAGAGATCAGTCTGAGATAAGTGGTCCTTCCTTGCTGTGTCAGTCTATAGTAACTTGGGTTCTTTAAGTCTGGTGCCTTCCTACAGTGAGTTATCCTATTGTTTCTTGGTATATCATTGAGTGGGGAAGGAAAACTCAAGCTGACCACATCTTGGTCCACAGCTGTGGTAGATCCCTCTCTTGAGGGAGATTCTTTATCTTGGCTTTACCACACGAGGGAAGGGCAGGTACAATGAGTACTATTTCCTACTGGGGTTCTGGAGACAGAGTGACCCTTACCCCAAATCCTGCAGAGAATGATGCTCCATGAGGGACACTGTGTGGATCCCAGAACCTCCCGTCAGGACCATTTCCTTCTTCATGGTGGTAAGTAAAGCATGTGGCAGTGATAGTGTGTTGTTGGTCTTTTGGAGGGCCCACCATCCAGATCCCAAATAAATACAACTGAGATTTATTCTTATTTATGAGTGCCTGGCCTTAGCTTGGCTTATTTCTTGCCATCTTTTCTTATATTTTTGGTTTTGAGCCTAGCCTTTAATGGATGAGCCATCTCTCTAGCCCTTGCCATCTTTTCTTAAGTTAAATTATCCCATCTATCTTTTGCCTCTGGGCTTTTTAATCTTTCACTATTTCTGTATACTTTACTTTTCACTTTATGGCTTGCCATATAGCTGGGTGGTTGGTCCCTGGAGTCCTCCTCTTCCTTTGGCTCCTCAGTCTTCCTTCTTTCTCTCTTTTTCACCTTCTGTTTATTATCTCTGCCTTCCTACACCACCTACCCTTTCTCCTGCCTTGCTATTGACCAATCAGCTCTTTATTAGACTAATCAGGTGTTTTACAGAGGCAAAGAATCACAGCTTTACAGAGTTAAACAAATGCAACATAAAAGAACACAACACATTTTTCCATCATTAAGCAAATATTCCACAGCATAAACAAATGTAACACATTTTTAACTAACATTCTACAACAACAGTAGAATTAAGATTTCCCTGGTTCACAGACCCTTCAGGTTCAACAGCAACATTGTCTATAGCATGTCTCTCACTGTCTTCATTCTCATCCCTTCTAATATCATTCTAGTTTTGTCAGTAGTGCTATGGGTACTTTTCTGAGACTGGAGTTCAAGAGGCACACTCACCAAGACTGGATATCTTGCAGACACAGGATTTTCCTTGCTGGATCATCTTGACTGCAGTAGTCCCACGGCTGCTGCTGGCATCCTTAAGCAGAAAGTAGTTCACATGCAAAGACTAGAGGCCCATGACTTGGCTTCCAAAGGCTACTGGACCTGACTGGGTCTTAGGGGCTGAAGTCTTGGGGTCCTCAGCCAGGCTAGGGAGAAGAATTCACCCCCTCTGAGCAGTTCCCTTTCAGTTTCTTCTGTAACCCACTGTGGACTGTTCTGTTTTGTCCATGTGCTGGGGTCCCCAAGGACAGAGTTTCACTGCATAGGAGGCACCATGGGCTTGGGGCTTCCTCATAACCTTTAGGTCCTAGATACAGATCAGTTTATATTTGTGGTGCTCAACCAGTGCTCTACCCCATTCTCAAACTATTTCAATGGGACAGTTTCAGTTGGACACAAGTACCTATCCCGGGGTCAGTTAGAGGAAGCTTTCTCACAGCCTTGCTCCTGGAAGGCAAGCAGATATGCAGTGAAGGGAGTAGACTCAGACTTTGGGAGCAGATTTCCCAGTGTCCACCTAAAAGCACATATCAAAGGACCTATGACTCCCCAACACTCATTCCTCATTCTCTGCAAGGCACTGTGCTTACTTTCACAAAAGTAACTTTAAAATGAATGAATAATAATAATTTTTAAAATGGTGGGAAGATATGTTCCTGATACCAGAAAGCCAAATGTGGCCTTCACCTGAAGACTTATGCCCCAGAATGCTTTAAAATGTCCTTTGAGAACAAGAAAAATAACAGGAAATTGGAAGAATATCTATGCAAAGAAATGGAGATGAGGCAGAAATGGAACCATGAGGTGTATTAACAATCTCCTTTCTATTACCTCAGTATTTTATCATGTAAACAAAATGTGCAATCATGCTTTGTTGCACATGCAACTGAAGTGCAGGCAGGAGAGAGAAGTGGTCACCTGCTTTAAGGTTTGCTGTACAGTGCATGACTGACCTGGTTGGGACACTGAGTGGTCTGTTAATGGTGTGAACCATAAACCTAAAGCAACTGTTGACATGATAACTCAGAGTTGCCTGTTGCAAGTTGATAATGTTGGTAAACACTTACCCCAAACCACAACTTTAAAGGGTAGAAAATTGTTTTCAAATGTGGAACAAAGAGGAAATGGGAAAATTTAAACCCAACAGTAGCATGATAAACTCAGCTTTGTGATGTTAGTCACCTTAACATCGACACTAATTAGTAGAGCTCCACGTTGAAAGGCACTGGTGTAGGCTGAGGAGATGACTTCTTGGATAAAGCACTTGTGATGAAAATTTGAAGAACTGAGTATACACACACACACACACACACACACACACACACACACACACACACACACACGAAAAGGAAAGACACAGGTCATCAAACTTATATATAAATGACTAAAACACATGTTGCTAAAAGACATATTTTAAATACCTTTCCATTTAAAAAATAATTTAAATGGAAAGAGGAAAAACAAGATGTCCTGCTTTTATATGTTGAACTGGACAGCCATAATAAAATACCAGAGTCCAGGCACTTAGTTCACAGCCCAGAAGTTGAGCACCAGGGTGCTGGGTGATTTGGCTTCTGGAGACAGTTCCTTCATGGCTTTCTTCCTGTGTCCTTCCTCTTCTCATAGGGTCACTCACTGTCCCTGTGGGACTACCACCCACCTTTATGTCACCTTTCAACCATTGTCATTTCTCTGCCACCCCAGTCACACAGATGTCTAAGGCTTCAACATGGGATTATGAGGTTGGGAGGATAGTGTGTAGCCCACAGCACTACCAAACACAGACAATTAGGAAAAGCAAGACTAACATTAGACAAAGTATTTTAGATCAAAGACTAGTTTCAGAGTAAAGAGGGCCATTGTGTGGGCCCTCATTGGGACAAGAGACAGAAGATCCCTCAACATTCATGCTTTAAGTGGGGAAGTTTAAAAGCCCTGGGGTTGGATCTCTAATAGTCTTTTTGTATGAGTGCATCCTAGTATTGACCTTCAGATGTAGCCAGAACCTCAGAACCCACTCACCTCTCAATACTGCCATCAACTGGGGACCAGCCTTTTGACACATGAGCCTCTGGGACATATGTCACATCTAAACCACAACACTTATGACATGTGATAGGTGGTCAGTCATTAGACACAGGGAGATAGAGGATAGATATAGATAGATATAGAGGAAAGATAGATAGATAGATGATAGACATGATAGATGGTCAATCAATAGAAAGATGGAGAGATTATAGATATATAGATTGGTAGATAGATGACAGATGATTTACTACTATATGAAAGTAGGTAATAGATGGTCAATTGATAGAAAGATGATAGTCAATCAACAGACAGAGATAATTGATAACAGATGGGTAGATATATGATATCTATTGATAAGTAGATAGAAAGATGACAGATGGTTTTTTGATCAATTGGTTGATAATACAGACAGATAATAGGCGATCAATTGATAGAAGATGGGTCTCCTTCCCATCCTCACTAGAGGCCTTCTATTAATCCTCTGTTATTCCTTCATTGATATCTCCCATACTTGTGTGGGCTGTGCTTTGTGACACAGTACAGAAAAGCAGAGAGATACTTGATGAGCACTGTCTCGATTAGGATATCAAGGCTATCCTTTACAGGGATACATTCTGCTGCTTGCATGTGCCCTAGACACAAGATGATAATATTGTCTTTACCTTCTGAAATGTTCCCAGCCAGAACCAAAGATGCTGTGTGACCCTGAGAGAGACCCAAACTGAAGGCAGCTGCACAATTTCTGTTGCATACTCCTCAAGCAGGAGACAGAAACTGCCGAATCTGGGGCTGTCTAAGTAGATGGAAGGTGATGCCATTCCTGGCTGGGATCCAGGACAGGGCAAGGACATTTGGAAAAGATTAGTGGCTTCCAGAGTATGTGCTGTGGTCATTAATAGCATGTGAACACTGGTTCATTTCTCGTGACAAATACATTGTCATTTTTGAAAGTGTTAACAACAGCATACTTGGGTATAGGTGTGTGGGAACTTGATATAATGTCTTTGCAACTTTCTGTAAATACAAAATGTTCTAAGATAAAATAAATCTATTTAAGGACTTGTTTTTCAGCCTCCAAATGCAAAACAATATATAAAATAGTACCGGAGTTTTCACTTACAACTTACAACAAGAAAAGAATACCAAACATCAGAACTTTAACAACTTTTCTTGCCCCATCATGAGGACAAGGTATCAGGACAAACTGCCCCATAGATGAGACAGATGCATACACATGTTGAGGCTAGTTCACCTGGTGGAGACCAGCTGCAGTTGTGATGAGAATATGTGACCTCCAACCATGATACTTGCTTCAATCTGACTATGGATTGGCAGAGCTGTGCAGAACATGAGATTCAGGCTTTACAGTCCCCATTTAACTCTGGGAGGTACCATCTGCAGGCCATCATGAAGTTCTACACCAGTCACCTAGAACATTCTCCTCAGCAAGGCTCTAAGGCATCAGCTGTCTGTCTGATAGGGAGGAAGTTCTCTGCTCTAGTCTTCTGGCTTCTCCCCACATCTCTGGGTCACCAAAAGAAAGGAAGAAAGTTTTAGGAAGGATGCACCTATCAGCCACATATAAGTTGCCAAGTGATCTGAGAGGTGAGTCAGGACAGCAAGTAAATTAAGCAGGTTCTTATTTATGGGCAGGTGGCAGGATTCACTAGAATCCCCTAAGGTTCGTGGAAGCTGCCCCAGGGAAGAAGAAGCTTATGTTCAAGGACAGACTTGTCCTGTAGCCTGACCTGGGTCAGGTATCCTGTGTCATGTCACTTGGTGTATTAGAACAGTAGAGGAAACACCATTTACAGTCTTGTTTCCATAGCTAACGAGAGGAAATCCTGGGCTGTTCAGCTAGTCCCTGCTCCCAGTAGGTAACAGTCCTTTGGTGGTTGATCAGTTTTTATTGTTACACGTGTCAAGCAACTCCTAGGTTAGTGAAATGCACCCATAGTGTGCATGGAAGAAAATTTCCAGAGAAGATTAACTGAGGATGGGAGACATGTTTGGAACATGGGCTTCATTCTCCAACAGGCTGTGTCCAGATAGAACAAGGGAAAATATCTGGGTCTGGTGGAGCAGGCTGCCATTTCAGCTACTCGGGAGGTTGAGGCAGGAAGATCACAAGCTCAGGGCCAGCCTGAGCTACACACTGGGCTCAGAGATACCCTGAAAAACTTACTAAGACCTTGACTTAAGATAAAGACCATATGAGGGCTGGGATACAGCTCAGTGGTAGGATTCTTGCCTAGCATGCATGAGGTTATAGATTTCATCCCCAGCACCACAAAATCTAAGCAAAACAAGCAAACTAAATAAAACAAGGGCTCACGGCTTTAAGAGAGGGAGTGTGGGGATCCATTTTAAGAAGGTGAACCTAGGAAATGCCAAAGACAATAGTGGGGACAATGAGGGATCAATGGAAGTGGAGGTTAGGGTTCCTACAACAGTGGACACATTTCTACAACCCTTATCCAGGTCGTCAAAAGCACTAGCAGCATTCAGTTTCATGTTCAAAGCACAGAGAATTAAAGGCAATGGTAAAGAAGCCTGAGACAGAACTGCACTCACAGAGGAAAGTGCACAAAGACACGTTGTTGGCCTTGTTAAAATCTTGGAGGTGGACAATGGTGTACAATATTCAGAGTTGAGAAAACAAAACAAAACAGAACAAAATGTTCTGACTTAAAAAATTCTCTGTCAACTGAAGCCATCCCTTGAATGAAGCAAAATTAAAAACATTCTCAAATGAACAGGGCCTGCAGGTCAAGTTCCAACACACTCTACACAGGAAGGGAAGTGGTGGGTGCAGGAAACTCAGGTCTGCAGAGGAAGGAGATCACCAGAGAGGAAGAGAGAAGAAGTGGTGGTTATAGTTCCTTGTTATTAATTGACCTAATAGAAATTAAAAGTAATTTGCAGACAACGGAAAGGATGAGTGGGGACTATGGAGAGCCAAAAGGAAGGAGGCCACGTTTGAAGTGTCAGAGGGCAGTATGTCATTACCGCGGTAAGGAGTTTCCCTCTCATGGCAAGGCATTGAGATGGACTTCAGTAGTCTGTGAGTGTGTACTACAGATCCCAGGGAATCCATCATGGCTGAGGAGAGTTGGGTGTGCTGTGAGTGCATGCCATAGGAACTTTAGGGAACTTGCCATAGCCGAGAAAGGGTTAAATGATTTGTTAAGAATGGAGAGAATGCAGAATACTTCAAAATGCTCCACTGAACCCAGAGAGGCAGAGAGGGGGAGGAGGAAATGGCAGTAATAGCCAACAAATGACAATCATGTCAGCTATGAATCCAGCCACATAAACAATCATGTTAAAGAGGAATGGCCCAATATACCAATTAGAATGCAAACTGTCAGAGAGAATTGAAAAACATGAGCTGCACACTATACAAGGGAATAATTCCACTTGTAAAGAAGACAGGCTGGAGTGGAAAGGATGGAGAAATATACACCACAGTAACACTAACCAAGAGAAAGCCAAAGCCTGCACATTAATATTAGAAAAAAGGCTTCAAATAAAGACTAGTAGGGATAACAGAGAATCACACAATGATGGAGGGTTCATTGTCTAAAAAAACAGCACTAAGACAATAGCAGACTGAAAACACTGGGTTGATATCCATCGTTAACATCATTAAAATCAATTTGATTCTATATACCAGCTCTGAATATTTGGAACCTGAAATTAACACAGAGCAATATCTTCAACAATGCTACACACAGCCACCTCCTTGTCTGAGATTTTGTTCTCTGTAGGTTCAGGTATCCAGGACTACTACCATACAAAATGCAAACGTCTGTCTTGGCTCTCTGGAGAAAACATAACCACATGGCTTCTATTACAATGTGAAGTGATGACACTTGAGTTCCTTATTAGTTATTGTAGTTAATCTTACCTTGTTCTCATTATGCCTAACTTACAAATTACAACTTACCCTAGGTGTGCACACATAGGAAAAGCCATAGCAGACAGAGGATTTGAAGTGACAGGAAATCTGGAGCATTCACAGAGGTCTTGAAATGTGTCTCCATGGATAGGTGGAGTACTATAAACTGAGGCTCCTAAATACTTAGCTGTGTCTAATGGAACATACAGAATCAAGGTACATGGTATGACAGAACTCCAGTGAAAGATGTGAGCAAATGGAGTAGATTTCTGGTTCTTTAGATTCTAACGAATAGGCTCCAAAACTGATGCAGAAGGTAGAAGTCAAAAAGTATCCAACAGGATGTGAGAGAAAAATTGAAGACTTGTGTTTCTCAATGCCCAGGCTGAAAGGAAGCACTAAAAATCAGGCCAGGGTGAAGCTGATGTAAGTAAGAACAGACAGAGATACCCAGGGAACAAGACAGACAGCACAGAAATAGAGCATTGCCGAGCTAGTCAGCTGGTCCCTGAGAAGAGAACACAGGATTCAATGAGAAAGGCATAAGCAGTCATCACAGGGAGCCGGAAAAGGTGTAAAAAGAAAAAGAGAATCTCGACAGAAGAGTTAACTAAATATGCATCATCGTTCTAAATACAAAACTAGAATCTCTAAGCCTTCTTGTAGAGGGAAATCAGAGGAGTTGGGTTTAGAGAGAGTTCCCACTGAAACAATGAAAGAAACAAAGAAACTGGTAACCTGGTCCCCGATTAATTTATTGTTCAGCATAAGATAATGTCAAAGCAATAAAAAGATAAGGCAAAAGTATTTATCATACATGATTCTTAAGGGACTCCTATCTCAAGCATACAAAGAAAGATTAGAATCCAGTGACAGGAACACAGGGTGGAAAAAAAAAGGAAAAAAAAAGACAATAAGTCTAAACAGCTATTTGGCCAAGAGAAGATATGCAAGTGTCAAACATTGTCTGTCACTGGACAATTGCAAATTAAATTAACAAGTGAGCTATAAGCACATGGCTGCTAGACTTGCTAAAATGCAGAAACCAAAAGCCTAAAAATGAAACATCAAATGCTGGTGAGGACATGGAGGGAATGTGAGGTTCATGGGCATTCGAGAGACTAGTTGACTGTCTTTTTGTTTGTTAGTTGGTTGGTTTCTTTGTTTGTTTAATACTAGAGAGAGCTTTATCATGCAATTAAAAAACCCCACTTAGAGGAATTTGCACAACTGATGTGTAAACTTTTAGATGTGTGCATCTGATGTGTCATGACCACCAAAGGCTAAGAGCAGCTAGGTGCTTCTGATGAAAACAGGCACAGGAGGCATGGGATAGTCAAACAGTGGGGGCATTCCTCAGCAATAAAAATAAATGAAAGGTTTAGTTAGAAAAGCATGTGGATTAATAGAGAATGCTTGTGCCAAAGAAGAAGAGAGGAATGCATGTCCTAAAGAATATGGGAGAGCAGAAAGTGTGAAGAAGGAAAAGATGGTGGAGAAGAAGGAAGAAAAACCAGGCCAAGAAGCCCACATCTGTCATGATTCAAAAGATAGGACTATCTGGGAAAGATATGAGCAAATGGAGATGGTAGGAGGGAATTCATGCCTGGTACCACAGAAACAGTTAAAAATCCCTGGTGGCTAGGAGAAGTCATAGGCCCAAGGTGAGGGACCCATTAATGTTGTTTTTGTAAATGTCATGTTGTCAAACTGCCTTCGAAATATTTATATTTATATCCATAGATTTATGCTGCTCCCAACATTGGTGAGAGAAGCTTCTGATTACAGTGGGCTAATGAAGCCTAATCACTGTCCCAGGTGCTGAAAATAAATGGCTGGGAGTGATCAACCAGGGACCAGGCATCTATATCAATACCCCATCATCAAGGATTAAGTAGCATTGTAGAAGACAGAAAGGCAGAAAGAATGTAAGACACCACCCTCTGGGCACATCTTGGCTACACAAGAGCAAGCTAGTTAGTCCAGCATGGGGCAAGGAGGAGCTCCTGAGGCCCCACCCCTAGTTAAGGAGTCATTGGCAGTTGATTGTGCTGGGAGAGAGAAAAAACTTTTCTTGAGGTATGTAACCACTGGAGGGTTGTACAGGCCTTAAAGGATGACCCCATGCCCACAAGCATATAGACAGCACCAAGTGGGCTCAGTGGGTTATATAAATGGTTACAAAGGGGAAAAATATCAGCAACTGCTGGGGCTTGTGAGTGAAGATGACAGGGCTGACTAGATAATGTACAGCTGGCCACACTACTCCATGCAGTTGCCATGTTGAATTATTTGTAGATGCCCACATGGCAGAAGTCATATTTATTTGAGGAGACATCACCTTGCACTATCAAGTGCATTGTCTTATAGCAGTAGACCTTCATGTACAGATTCAAGAAATCTGTTGAGAGGTGGAGGGATCCGGGATGGACAGGCGCTGTAACAAGAGGCCCCGACTGTGTCACACATGTGCTAAGAACCTCATGGTGGGTCTTGATCTCAGTGGCATCAGATCTCAGCAGAAAGAGTGAATTAGTTTCTGCTTTTGTAGGTCAGCTCTTAAGTTGGGACAAAGGCACCCTCCCAGTGTATGTGACAGATAAGGGACATATACGTAGGGGATATTGTTAGTATTTTGACATTTTTACTGGCCTGACCTTGGGGTTCTGACAGGATATGCCCTTAGCTGTTGCCACTAAGAGCACTACCTGTGCACATTCACTATGTTCCCCTTTAAAAGGGCCTTGCCCACCCCTCTCTCTCTCTCTCTCTCTCTCTCTCTCTCTCTCTCTCTCTCTCTGTGTGTGTGTGTGTGTGTGTGTGTGTGTGTGTGTGTGTGTGTGTGTGTATGTGTCTGTCTGTTCCCCCCTGCGTCTGCCTCTTTTCTCTCTCCCACTACTCCTGTCCCTGGAGGTTGGTCTCCTCCCTCCCCTTTCCCCCTTTTAGATCCTTTTCCCTAATAAAAGACTCTCTGCTTGAACTCTCACATGGCATTTTTCTCTCTCTGCCTTTTTTTGTTTTTTAATTAGGACAGACATGGGAACATTTTGTGCTTTTTGTAATGTTTTTGTTCTATAAAACTTTTCTAAAATAAAATCCATCTTAATAAAATGGTCAGTTCTTGTTGTTCTACAATTCTATATGCACACAATGTTTTCATATATGCACATAACTCATTTTAGTTAGATTTGCTCTCTATTACTCTGTTTTGTCCCCTTTCTCTCCTTTCTTCTTTCCATTGTGACCTACGGAGTTTAATCATGAGCCCACAGTAGGTGTGGTTGCTTACACAAGGTTGGGCCCATCAACATTCCATTATGTGTGGGGAGAAATTCCTAAGTTTCCACATAGCCTTAAAGAGCTACTGGCAACCAGTTGTTGCCAGAGGAGGTGAAACCATTTTCTTCAGTGTGTAAACACTAGTAAGTTGCCAAGAGCCCAACAAACAGCCCTTCATCCTTGTCCATGCTAGCAATCCTAGTTAAATACAGTGGGTCACAAAGAAAGAAAAAAACACCCATTTACAAAGTCCACTTCTTTAAATGAAAGTAGCAGGTGGCCCAGCCCACATTTCTACTACAGCTCAATAAGATATTTATGAATCATATTTCTAATTCAAGTCATCCCCAATGAGATGACATGGACTTTGGGTTTCTATATTAGTTACTTTTCTGTTTTTTGGGTTTTTTTTTTTTTTTTTTGTGTGTGTGTGTGTGTGTGTGTGTGTGTGTGTGTGATAAAACACTATGACCAGAAGCAACTTGTGGAAGAAAGAGCTTGTTTATATGTAAAGTTCCAGAGGGCTAAGAGCCCACTGTGGTGTGAAGGCTTGGGAGCAAGAAGTAGGCATGGTGGTAAGAACAGAAAGCTGAAACATAACATCTTCAACCATATACACGAAACAGAGACCCCAGTGAAGTATTTCCTCCAGCAAAGATGAACATCAATCATAAAGGTTCCATAGCATCCAAAACAGCGCCACCAACTGGAGACTCAGTGTTCAAACACCTGAGCCTATGGGAGACATTTTTCATTTACATTAGCACAGTGTGTGTGTGTATGTCTGCATGTGTAGACGATTTTTCTTCTTTTGTTTTGTTTTCAAAAATGGTTTAATGTTTTTTATTTTATTTCATTTAAGTAACTTGTTTTCATTCATTTTACATACCAGTTTCGGTTCCTGCTATATATACTTCCTGCCTAGCTGCTGACCATTTAGCTTTTATTAAACCAGTCACAGATATCTTTGTAAGTGTAATCAAATATCTTGAAGCAAGTGTGTGTTTGTGTGTGTGTGTGTGTGTGTGTGTGTGTGTGTGTGTGTGTGTGTGTCTGTCTGTCTCTCTGCCTGCCTGTCTGTGATGTCCAGAGGAGGATGTCATATGTTCTACTTTATTACCCTCTGACTATTCTTAGAGACAGAGCCTCTCACTGAACCCATAGCTAGCCTTGCTGGTCAGTATATTCCACAGATATTCTTACCTCCAAAGAGCTGGGATTACAGGCACAGGTGGCCACGCCTGGCTTTTTATGTGGATTCTGGGATCCAAACTCAGTTTTTCAAGTGTGTGGAACAAATGTATGTAAATGCTATTACCTCTGAGCCCAAGCCTGGCTTTTTCTTTTTATTAGCATGGACTCTGGGGAACTGAACTCAAGTCCTTATGCTAGCAAATTTATCTCCCCAGCCTAGTCCCAGTCCTTGTGGCTTCCCTTTGGATCACAGCACTTTTTCATTTGTCATCATTCGGTTGCTTATGACTGGACAGCCTATTGTCTCCACTGGTCTTTCCTCCTCTTTGGCTCATTAGGTGCAGCACTCACTGTGTGGAGATATTGCTGCAGTAGTGGGGTTGGGTCGGGTCGGCTTCCCAGGACAGTCTTTACAGGGAAGCATGCTTCTGTTTCTTCTTTCACCGTGACTCATCCTCATTAGGCCTAATCACTGCAATTAGGGCTCTGTGACACACGGTAAGTGATTTTAATATCCTGAAATATTTTTTTAAAATGACTGTTTCTACAACAATGGAAATGCCACATTGTCCCGGAGTCTAATTTAGGGAACGTTGGAACTGTGCTCTGTTCACAGGGTTCATTCTTTTAAACTTCCGGCGACTCCCCCTTTTCTTACTTTAACCTTCTCCATTGTAGGAGCCTTCAGAGCAAAGCTGGGTAGCTGCATGGGGGACTTCTCCCTGCCTGCTTGCAGAGAGGAGCATGAGGAACCGACTCCTTAGCCTCTGGGGACCCCTCTCCTGCTCCTGCCAGGTCTGGCCATAAGGTGCCTATCAACTCAATGTAGTCTTGGCTCCTCAGTGATCACTGGGACAGAAAAGTCCTCACCATGTCCCAGTGTTCCATGCTTCATGCCCCTCATCTTGCCCCCTCCCCCGCTGCATCAGGGGCCTGTGTAGGATAGTGTCTGCAGAGCTGAGACCTCAGATGGGGGTCAGATCCCGGCCAGGCAGGCAGCTTCTTTGGCTCTGTCACACAGACCTTAGAGGGCTTGGCCCTTTCTCAGTGAGTTGCTGAAGGGTCTCTACCCACATGAGCACCCAGCTCCTGTAAACCTTCTCATTTCTCTGAGAAAAGACATTTGTGATGAGCGAGTGAGAAAGGGTAGAGGCTAGAAGGAAACCTCAACTGCCCCCACCCCTACCCCAGATGCACAGGATGCATTCTCAGGTCTAAGAGAGACTCTGAGCCAAATGCTTCATTAGGGAAACAGCTACATAATCTTCCAGCCATCTCCACTCATCCTTCAGGTCAGCAGCCAGTCTTTAGGGCACTATGGATCCCCAGAGCTTTGTGGCTTCCCTCTTTGTCCAGGGTTGGGCAGTGTTATGAGCAGTTGAGTCTGATATAATTTTGTGCCCTGCTGTAATGAGAAGTTACTCACAAAACAGATGATGGGGTGGAAGCACAGGATGGTTAAGTACTTAGCCCTAAGCCACACAGCTTTCCAAGAGCAGACTGGGATCGCTGCAGAGTCACGAGACAGAAACCTATTCATTCTATGCCCCCATTGCTGCATTCTTATATTCCTATGGGGCCTGGGTCCCCAAGCCTGCTCCAGCCAATGGCAGTATAGAAGGTAACCCAAGGCTGGCTTTTCCTGGGAGATTGAGCCTTCTTGTATTTCCCATACAAGAAAGTTAGGCACCATAGGTGTTAATGTTTTCTGAGTTACACCCTCCCTTGTAGTGATGAATTGCAGGTTTTAAGCACAACAACCTGACTTTCACAAATGACGATCATTTTACCTCTCCGTCTGACATGTAATATCTGCTACCCTCATCTGCTTGGCATAGCAACTTTATCTTGCTTAACCCTGTCAGGACTGACCACTATCCTTGTGGAGGTTGGAGACAGGCTTTGAGCTAAGGCTGCTGAAGCGGATTGGGCATGTCCCTCTGGGTGAAGGTCCCCACAGCTCCCAGCCCTGACCAGAGGGAGCTGGAAGTTGCCTCACTAGAAGCCTGGCTTTTCTTTTTCTTCTGGATAGCAACATTGCCCACACTCTTACTACTCTGCAGCCGTGTTCCTAAGCACTTTTGCTGGGGAGTACAACACACTGGGAGGAGTTCCTTCAGTGTCCAGCTTGTCTGGGTCTGCCCCAGCTCAGGGTTCCGCAAGTTCATCTGTAAGATGGACTCCATCATCTACAAGTAAAAAGTGCTAGGGTGTGAGAAGATAAAGACTGAAAAGTCACACTGCAAGAAAGGTGGCATTTAGGTGACTGAGCCTGGACTTCTGCATTGATATTAGGGCTGAGCTCCCTGGCCATCCAAGTAAAAGAAGAAACAAGATGTGACATGGCATGCTGTCCCCTGTAGTCAGAAACACTAAGCCTAATTCTGTTTCTATTCCTGCCCTCACTGACTCCCAAGAGGAATGTGACGCCACTGAAGAACAGAGAGGAAGTTTATTTGGGCCAGCTCTGCTGGGTGTCTGAACATTGCCTTAAAAAGCATTTGGGATATACACAGTAGGCACTGGGGAACAGGGGTAGGGGAACAGCCCGGGGCCAAGGCTGCCTTTTGCTAGTTTGATTTCTCCTTTAATATTATGTCGCTTTGATGAAATCACAGTGCTCCTTGAGCCCTGGCATTTCTAAAGAATAGATTCAGGATTTGTACCTTAAAGGGTGCTTTATTTAATGAATTATTATATTTGAAAGTGCTCTTTAAATTGTCAAGTACTGGAAAAATGAGGGTAAGAACAATTATATTTTTTTTCCATTGGAGTTAGATACGTGCATGAGGTGAAGGTTTGGAGGAGGGAGAACAAGAAAGAGGATGATGGAAAGCCACCCAAGGAGGTCTGCATGGTTGGCTGGACACCACAGTTCCACAGTATGTTCTTTCTGATTCCTGAGAGGCATCTCACTCCTACTGAGGTTCAGGAGAGGCAAGGGCAGGAGAGGAGCCTGGCAGTGACCCTGGCCAGTCTGTCACTGCAGAACCAGTTGTGAAACTTGTCACAATCCAGGTGGAGTCACTGGGTTAAATCCTAACAATGAAGGGATGGATTAAGCCAGGCACCTCACACATATGTGTGGTAATTAGAGCCTTCAGATGAGACCCTTCTAGAACCACAGCCTTACACAAAGGACACAGGGACTTCCAGTAGAAAATACTTGGGCAAAGCTATCCATTCTGAACCACCTTGGGCAGAGATACCCTTGTTATGGAAGGTGGAGTCCAGGGTCACCATGGCATGGTAACCTGTATAGTCCTCCTTGATTTGAATTTCAAATTCCCCTTCACTCCTCTCACTGCAGCTGTGAGTATTTCGCCGATATGGTGAAAATTGCACCAGATACACTACTGTTCTTTAGACTTTGATGATCCTCCATGGGAGGCCTCACCCTCCCTGAGGAGTGTAAGGTGGTGGAATGGGGGGTTGGTGGGGATCATGGGAGGACAGGAGGGAGAGGGAACTGGGATTGGTATGGAAAATAAGATTGTTTTTAATTTAAATTTTAAAAAAGAAAAAAAAAGTCTTGCCTCATTGCAGGTCCACATAACATCCTGCACTTCTGGGGAGAACAGTGTGGTGAGGCTTGCGGAACTTTCTCTTCATAAATATAGGAAGGAGACTAGGCCTCTGTCTCATGTGACAGGCTTTTGGATGAGTAGATGGGAGAAGATGGGGTGAAGAAGTACACTCCAGCTGGGATCTGTACCCCCACACTTTGTAGCCTACTCCTGGGACTCTAGCTCAGTGATGAAGCCCAACCTAAACCCAGCACTCCCCTGTCTCAGCACTCAATTCTCTCTCAAAAGCTGACTGTCCTAGGGTCTCAGGTTAAAGTGCCAGTTTGTCCCCAGGTCCTTAATGTGGCTTTCCCTTCCAGTTGCTGGGGATCCAGACAGAGATATCCAGAAGGAAATCACCTCAGCAGGAAATGGGTCCCACACAAGGGGAGGATTCTTTAATCCTTCCCTTGGGATGCCAGCACCAAGTGAATGCTCCTGTGTGGAGAGTGAGCGGCTCCTGCACTGTGACCCACAGGGTCAGTGCAGTCAGGTGGGACAGCTTGAGCAGGGTCTGCAGGGGGACTCACACATGAGATTCCTGGGCTTTGGGGTCCAATTCTACTGATTTACTCCTGGCTTCTTCCTATTGGTACATCCTGTATCTGGAGATGTTCAGGCCTGAAAGGCAGCTGGAGGCTTCCTGGTGTAAACACTGGTTATGCAGATGACCCATGGCCCACAGAATGACAACTTGAAGTAGCAAAGTGGGAACCAGGCTATGTGCTGTTCACCAGTCTGTAGCCCAGTCAACTGGCAGCAGATGACTCCATGTTACTGCTAAGGGACTGGCCAATGGTCTCTGCATTGTCTCCTCAGGTCCTGGTTTTAATGAGCTGCCCTTGCCCCATGTGACTTATCTTAGTGACCTCTTTCACCCTGATCATGGGTTTACAACCTCCAGATCTGTGAGAAATAACTTTCTGATGTTTGTAACCCACTGGGTCTGTGATGTTTTGTTATAGCATCCCAGAAGGATTAAGACAGCAATGTAAGACTACTGTTTCCATGCCTAACATGCCGAGGGGCAGTGGTCAAGTCATGGGAATGAACTGGAATGGAAAAGGAGAGAAAGGACCAGCAGAACCCTAGCTTTCCTCTCCTTGGCTCAAGCTTTCCTCCATTGAGACCCCCAAACTAGGAGCATGTAAGGCTGATATAGATTTCAGGATTCAGTTCCAATATGGTGTACCCACAGATCCATAGAGATACTTGTAGGGGGCTGAGGATACCCAACAGTCATGGATGCCAGAGAGCAGAGCTCTTCAGCTGAGGGCAGGGCGTAGACCTCCAGACAGGCTTCAGGTCTTAAAACCTCAGGTCCCTCCAAACAGATTCTATTTTCCAACCCCCTTTTTGGTGGCAGGTGCAGGAACTGGAGACTGAACCAGAATCATGGTGCATGCAATAGACATGTGGGTCCCTGGGATTCCAGGGTGTTCTCACTGGATGCTTGGACAGCACTTTGCACACAAGCTGTGGGGCTGCATTACACCAGGGGTCGTTGACTCAGCTTGAACTTACTACTCAGCCTTTCCATTCCTGACTGTGATCTATGGTCCCCTAAGGAATATCCGCATTGTGTTCAGCTCCCTGTGGGGTCGAGAGGGAGAGGCTTCCACTGTAGTGCAGAGGAAGGTTCCCAAATGCTTGGAAGTTCAGTGGATCCAACAAAAAATAGTTGTCCCCCATTACCTACCCTTATCACAGGTTGACTGGGACTCATCTCTTCATGGGTAGTACACAACCTGTTCTGTGACTGATAAGGCACTGTGGGCAGGGGAGCAGGAGCAGTATCTGGGATGTGCCCCTCCTGCTAGTATGAGGGACCAGCCAGTTGTTAATACCAAGACAAAAATTTCCCAACCTGCACCGGCATGACAAGAGCACTTTCTCCTAACCAATGTCCATGGGCAGCCAGGCAAATAGGACATTTGCTTAGTGGGGCAGTGAGCATAATCAAGGTCTGAACAAACTCAGTGGTGATCCCAGGCTGGGCATCAGACTCCTGTGTCCTCAAATCACAGGGACCAGTGAGCCTTGGAGTGTACAGTGTTGGAAGCTCCATTGCAAAACCGTTCTAGTCACTCCATAGTGCAGGAAGCCCTGTATTAATCTATAGATGAAAGCTCAAGGCCAAGAGTGGCCAAGAGGTCACCCAGAAGGCAGTCTCCTTCCTGGGCCATCTAGCTGAAGTCTGATCTCAGCTAATCTCATGCCATCTCGTTTCCCACATACTTTCAGCCCACAATGGCACCTTGCTCCTTCTGTTGCCATCCCCACCCCAAGCATTCCTCTCCTTGGCCCATGGATGGCCTCCCACCTTCCCACTAGTTAAAAGCCCAATTTCTCTGTCTCCTTCATTATCTCTCCTCTGAAGTTAAACTGTCATTTAATCGTGGGCTGATTTTATGGTTTAATTTCCAAGGGCAGTTATTTCCAGATCCAGTCCGTGTCATTGTCGCTTCTGTGAGCTTCAGTGGTATTGATTCTGTAACTGAGACAGGTTTGAATGTGTTCTGTGCCAGCCTCCCCACCAGGTATCAGGGCCAAGGTCACCCTGGGATAAAAAGTCTAAGGACTTTCTCACAGGTTTGAAGCACACCTGTAACACTACCAATGTCCATGGGCAGCCAGGCAAATAGGACATCTGCTTAGTGGGACACATTCCCCACATCATAAAGTATATGCATGTTACAGGACTCTGGGGACATTTTACTCCATCAAAATCTGAAAAGTTCCATCTAAAATCACTCTAGTTTTGTAAGTGTTTCTTCAAAAAATTTAGCATAGGACCTGGTAGTGAGGGCGTACATCTTTAATCCCAGCACTTGAGAGGCAGAGGCAGGTGGATCTCTGTGAGTTCATGGGTAGCCTGGTCTACAAAGTGAGTTCCAGGATTATTTGAGAAATCTTGTCTCAAAAAAACAAACATTCTAACTTTCTGCTCCATTCTTGTTATCATCTATTCTTCCAACTTTGAGTCAGGGGAAGAATAGATGATAACAAGAATGGAGATATCATAATAGAGGGAGACATTTTTGGTTTACAGAGAAATCAGGCACTAGGGAAATGTCTGGAGTTCTACAAAGATGACACCAACTAACAATCTAAGCAACAGAGGAGAGGCTACCTCAAATGCCCTCCTGGATAATGAGATTGATGACTGACTTACATGCCATCCTATAGCCTTCATCCAGCAGCTGGTAAAAGTAAAAGCAGACACCCACAACTAATCACCAAACTGAACTGGAACCCAGATGCAGAGAAGGATGAGTGAAGAGCACAGAGGTCCAGACCAGGCTGGTGAAACCCACAGAAACAGCTGACCTGAACATCCGGTAACTCTTGCTCCCCAGTCTGATAGCTGGAATACCAGCATGGGACTGATCCAGACCCCAGGAACATGGGTTTCTGTGAGGAAACCTCAGAAATCTACAGGACCTCCTGTAAAAGTCCAGTCCTTATCCCTAGCATAAGGTGTGGACTTTGGGAGCCCATTCCATATAGAGGAATACTCCCTGAGCCAAGAAACACGGGGGTGGGCCTAGGCCCTATCCCAAAGGAAATGGTAGATTCTGATGACTCCCCCCCATGGAAGGCCTCACCATCCAGGGGGAGCACAAAGGATATGTGACAGATAGGGTTTTAGTGGTGGTGGGGGGGTAGGGGAGGACGGGTGGGAGAAGGGAACTGGGATTATCATGTAAAACAATCCTGTTTCTAATTCAAATAAAAAAGTTGGAAAAAAAGTTGAAGAATAAAGGGAATATATAAAGTGAAAAAAAACAAACAAAACTTAGTATAAATTTTTGTGTGTGAATGTGATGTGAATGTTTGTGTTCCCGCTTGTGCATGTTTTTGTTATGTATGCAGGTGCACATGCCTGTGTACATCTGTATGTGGAGCACAAAGGTTGACCCCAATGTTCTTTCAAGGGACATCAACCTTATTTTGGAGACAGCCTCTCCCATTGGCTGGGTAGGTCATTGATTCAGCTTGATTGGTTAACAAGGGATTCCCAGATCTTCCTGTCTGAGTCTTTTCTGTTCTGGGATTCTATGCACAGCTCCCCCTGTCTGGGTTTTGGGACTCACACTCAGGACCTCAAGCTTACTAGGTAAAAACTTTCCCAAGAGTCCATGCAAATGCCCATTCCAGTGACCCAGCTCCATCGGCCACTGGCCTCTTATTTTTATTGTCATTGCGGCCAAATATCTGGTGAAACACTTCAAATGGGAGACACTTTGGCTCATGGTTTCAGAGATTTCAGTAGACCATCCTTAGATCCACTGAGGCGGAGCCTTGTGGTTGTGGGGAGCATGTTACCATAGTAACTCACCCTATGTCAGATGGGAAATAGAGAGGTAGGGACCTGGGACCAGCTATAACCTTCTAAAGCTCCCAGAATCAACTGAAACAGCACCAGCAGCTGGGACCAAACACTCCACATGAGAGTCATTTGGGGACACTTCCTGTTCAAAGCATAGCTGCCCTCTCTCAGTTCCTTCCTTCCTAAAGCCATGGGGCTGACTGGTACATCATCAGGGCTCTGTGTCAGCGACATGGTTAAATCCACATGGTATCAACACTCTATCCCTCCTATAGTTCAAAGTATGTGTGAACACAGTCCCTCTCTTCCTCATGGCTGGTTCATTTTCTTGTGCTTCGGTTTTAGTATCTTAGAGCAGACAGAAGTCTTTCCACTTTATGCACTGATTTTTTTTTGAAGTCCTAGGAAACAAGTCCTCAGTGATTTATTGATCTCGTTTTTAATGATTCTAATTAATTAGTTTGTGTGTTTAGATATTAATTTACTAGATGTAATTCTTTGAATACTTGATCTGTACAGGTGGTCATGTTCTACATGGGATGGCAATCATAAATAAAGCAGGGATAGGCTTTCAGTGGTCATTCCAGCTTCAGGACAGGCCGGTGGCCACACTAGGCTGCATGGTGTACTCCAGCAAGGTCTATACATGCTATCAGTCGGTATCCATTAAGACACCCAGAGCACTGAGGTCAGAAAGAGGGCCCCCACCAAGTGTGTGCATTTTAGAAGGCTCAGGGGTTTACAGAGATGCTGGCCCCATAGGATCAGCAAAAGTACAAACTACACATATGTGAAGGGGCACATAGCACTTCGAGGAGGCTTGGCAGGGGTACAGAGAGGGTAAGCTGCCAGAAAGAGGTCCATAATGGAAGTGGGACTCATGGTGACCACACCTCCTTCTGTCCTCTATTCGCAGAGGTCCTGAGATAGGAGCTGAGTACTCCTCTCTCTCTCTGCTTGTCTTCCCTCCAGCCCTCTCTTCCTCCCTCCTCCCTTCTTTAGTTGTCCCTCCTTTCCTTTCCCTCTCCCTCACTCTCTTCTTTTAGCCCTCTTTCCTTCTCTCTTTCTCCTTTCTTCTTTCTCTCTTTTCTCCCCTCTTTTATGTCCCTCCCTCCCTCTCTTCACCCCCCCTCTCCTTCCTTTCTCATGAGGAAATTAAGAATTTGCCTCTATGGGCACAGGGCAGACTCTGTGTCCCAGTGGTGGACAGAAGATTGCATCTTGCGGTGTGAGAATGTGTTTTATGCAAGCCTACTTAGGCGCCTGAGAATGTGCTGGAGTTTATGTTCCACAGAGGAATATACATTTTTTGTGGTGTTCATAACTTATTAGAGGTGATATGGTATCTCTGTAGCCTCTCTGATAGGGCTTGCTTTGTGATTGCATCATTCCAATGGACTCAAGTTGTAGTCCTGCTCTTGGCCTCCTATTGAAGGTTGAGGAGGATTCAGGAAGTGCTGCAGGAATTTTGTAATATCTAGCTCACTTCTTTCATTCCCTCTAGGACTTTCCAGTAACTGTAGATGCTTGTCAGGCCTGCAGGACTGTAGGGTGGTTGGAGTTAAGACACTAGTCACTTGTTGTGATACCTTATTCTTCTTAGGTTACTTGTTGGGAAATATGGTGTTGGTTAAATGGCTTAGCTCATTCTTGTCCAACATTTTATTTGTAACATTTGTACATTATTTTGCATTGTTTGTACATACAAATTTAACTCTAAATACCTGCATAGGGCCTCACTTTTGGGATTGGGTTACTATCCTCTATACATATCAGACACCAAATATTCATTCAGAAGTTTCCATACAATCCTGCTTTGATCAGCTAGCTAGGACTCCCTCACTTCTGTTTCCCATAAACTGCCATGGCAAAACTCAAGAAAACATTAAGCTCTGTCTTTTTGTTTTAGTTGCCTCAGAGCAAATGGGCACAGGTTAGAACCAACTACACACAGACACATGAGGGGTTCTTGGAATACCCCCACGTTATCCTCAGAGCCCAACCTGTCACATCTAGGAGCTTTGTTAGGTCTGTGATTTCAGGGTTCAAGCATGGCCAGATAAACCGAACAAATGGGCAGAAAGTAGAACTAGGTCTCAGCCAGCAGGTCCTTGCTGGAGATGGGACACAGGTCATACCCACAGCTTATTGCATGCCTGGTGTTAGAGCTGACCCAGAGTCTGCTGCTTAGCACACAGAAACTTAGTACACCCCACTGTACAACCTCAGGTGTGCCCTATCCCTTCTCAGTGACAGAAAGTTCAATCACCTGTCAACCACCTTGGGAAAGCCCAAGGACTGAGAGATTCCCTCCCTCCCAAGAAGGGTGGAGAAAGGAATGATTTTCTTCTGTGTTTTCTGGACAGTTAGTGTTTTGATCTGACTTTTGGAATGTGAAGCCTTAAGTGCTATGAAGAAGAGTCCAGCTTCCACCCATACCTGTCTCCTGTGTCCCATGGCACGGGCAAGTCCGTCTAGCAGGCGGGGGATGTGAAGTCCTTTGTTGTCTCCCTGACCATAATGGGGAAGGAATAACTCCGGCTCAGATCCCCAGAGCACCAAAAACTCCCACCCAACACTCTGCTCCCAGACCTTGTTGACTTATTCTGGAACTTTCCATCTTTATCGTTACACATAGTTGCAGTGTGTGGTGGGCAGTGTGAATTCTCACCATCAGTGTCAAGCACTGGCTGTATGTGTGTGCACAGGTGTGTGTGCACATTTTGCATGCCTCTGCTAGGGCAAAGTACAGTCACTTTGCATTCTCAGTTGGCTCTTGATTTCTCACCTGGATGACATTGTGGTGACTAAACTGTGTGCTGTCACTCAGCTCTGGGTTCCCCTGGAATCTCTGCTTCCTCTCAGCTTCCTACAGAGTGGGTCTCTGTACACCCCACACACCAGCAGTCCTTCTGTTTCTGAAGTTTGTGCACAGAGAGCTCAGGGGAAGGGATGTGAACAACCCATCCAAACTCCCCCCAGGGCTTCTAGATTCCTGGTATTATGAGAACCAGGTGCCTTTTAGTGGGAGCTAATCCTTCCCTCCTCAGTATGGCTGAGCCATGCTGGAATTTTCCAAAAGAGCATCACTGAGATCTGAGGGAGAATAAGAAAGGAAAAACCACAGAGGCACGGCAGTGCACAGCCCATAAATAGACCCACTCCCGACAGGCAGACTCTGCTCCCAGCCTGCCAGGGAGGGCACAGGGCAACCTTGGAGTCTCCATGTGCTGATCTGACACATCCCTACCCCCAGCCTAGGGCAGATGGCCTGGCTTCCTTTGGCTGCTTGTCTTAACTGCTCCAGAGACTGGCTTTGGGTGAAATAGTGATTGATACCCACTTGTAAGGAAAAGGGGCTCCATTTCCTTTATGTAATAGTTGCCAAGCTACATGTCCCCTCCTCAGCTATGAAAGGCCTGCTCTGGGCATTGTTTCCCGCATTCCATTCCATGTTTTGACTTTTCCAAAGGACTGGAGCTGTCATGAGCAAGGACCTCCAAGGCCCCTTGCAGATGATTCCTAGAGTGTGAAGGATGCCAAGCTGGGTGCTCAGGGTGCTAGGGCTCTCCTGAGCTTGTGGATGTATGTGACCCCAAACATGAAGCATCATTCTGAGATGCTTTAGCCTTCAAGCCTTCTCTGTGAGCCATCTAGCCTGACACCTGCCAAGGAGATGATGAAGGGTCAATTGAAACTCTTTGACAAGTGAAGGGTTCTCATTGGTGGAGTCAAAGGAAACGCAAGTGAGCAGAAAAGGCCACTCTGGAGATCACTGCTGTCCACCCACCTGCTTAGCATGACAAAGGAACAAGCACTCTGCCAGCCCACACTCCCCCGCTGGGAGCTGTGCACAGATAACCTTGGATCAGATCAAGACAGAGTGTGAGCACTGGCTGTTGCCATTCTGCTGGGATGGTTTTCAAACTCATCCAGTTCCACTGGAATTCAGAAAAACTGCAAGCATTTTTATAAAGGATTGTCCTAATACAGCTTGCCTTTATTCGCCCACCTACCTGCCTATCCACTTATCCATCTACCCATCCTTCCACCTACTGGCTCACCCATTCATCCATCTATCCACCTACACACCTACTTGTCCATCTATCCATCCACCCATCATCCATTCATTTATACACTCATCTACTTGTCCAGCTCCTTATCCACTTACCCATCTACCCATCCTATGCACCCACCCACCCATTCACCCGCTTGTTCATCTATCTACCCACCTATCCATCTGTCCATATATCCATGTATCATTTCCCTACTCACTCATCTATCTACCCACCATCCACCCATCCATCCATCCATCCATCCATCCATCCATCCATCCATCCATCCATAAATCTGTCCACTCATTATCTAATCCTTCATGAGTTCTCTCTTCTGTGCCCCCCCCACTCAGTCATTCCTCTTGTTTAATGGATTCCCTTTGGGTGGCACTTCCTTTCCTACCCTCGTATGGAAACCATGGCCTTATGTTTTGTGACACCTGATATTCCAGTGTTTTGTTGTTATATTTGTTGTGTGTGTGTGTGTGTGTGTGTGTGTGTGTGTGTGTGTGTGTGTGTGGTTTATGTATGTATGTATGTACACATGAATGAGTCTCCCACACCTGAATATTTAGAGGCAAGAATCAATATCAGATATTTTCCTCTATTTCTCTGTGCTTTATTTTTTTATTGGACCTGGAGCTCACCATCTCAGCTACAATGGCTGCCCAATAAGACCTATGATTCTACTTGGACCCTCAGCACTGGGGTTGCAGACATGTTACTATGCCTGGCTTTGAGTGAGTGAGTTCTAGTGATCTTGACTCAGATCCTCATGATTGCACAGAAAATACTTAACCCAATGCATCACCTCCCTGCCTTGCCTAACCTTTACTAAAACTTTTGATCCTTCTTACAATAAAATTCTTCCAGCAAATTCATAGGCCATGTTGATTCAGAGTGATTACATTTAAGAGTGAGCCAACAGCTCCTTGGTTCCTGAATGGTTAGTATATACATGCCTCTTGGGAGTCTCAAGGTAGCTGTTAGGATGTGCAGTCCAGGTAGGATCCTGTCCCTTTCCCTCCTGTTGCTCTCAGCCAGCCATGTTCATTTCCCATGTTCTGAGCAGTGGCAAGTCTGCAGAAGGCATGAGGAGTTGCCCTGCTGAGAGGAGGGAGGACTGCACACCAGTGATTCTTTTGTGGTATCAGAAGACTCAGCAGCCTTTGGCAAAGTCCCTGTCTTTCTCCATGCTTTCTGAAGGTCACCATGCATGAAGTGAGTCATCCATGGTACAGGCAGCAGGCCCTCTGGCTGAGGATAGTTGGATACAGGGACAGAAAGAGCCTGGGGTCTAGATGGTGGTTTCTGGGTTCTGCACCAGTCCTGGACCACTCATCCTGGATCTAGAATAACCCTGTTTAGGATGCTGCTATCAGATTTCTGTCATCTAGACACATTCCTAGTAGACACAGAAAGGGAGTGGGAAGGCTCACCTGAGACAGGTGGGAGAGGTGTTTTTGAGACTGGGGCTAATGGGACAGAATTGTAAAACTGGATAGAAGATGAAAGACACTGATAGACATTGAAGCTGTGACCCTACAGGGTCTGGAGACAAACTGGACTTTAGAACCAAGCAGAACTGAGCTCTCTCTCTCTCTCTCTCTCTCTCTCTCTCTCTCTCTCTCTCTTCTCTCTCTCTGTGTGTGTGTGTGTGTGTGTGTGTGTGTGTGTCCTTTACCTCCAAATGGCCACCTTGAGTCTAGACTAATGACAATGCTCACCCTCATCCCCGCCCAGGCAATAGCTTTCCTCTCCTGTTGTTAAGACATGCATGGTGGATAGGCAGAAGGGAGCTGGGACTATTTTTAAATGCCAAGGATAGGTCTACTTTCCTGAGGACAAAGGAGCAGATTTGTTCTGTGTCACTGTATGAAGGGAACAGACGCAGAGATGGCAGATGGAACTTGAGGACAACAGGTTCTTAGTGTGTAAGACAGAGTGCTGTCATTGTGGGTGCAGCTCACAGGCACAAGGCTGGGAGTCCTGGGGAGTCTGGGAATCTATGGGTTTGTGAGAGACTTTGGGGGTGGGGCTGGGAGTCCATGACAGGCTTTGCAACAGTTGAGAGTCTTGGGGAGGCTGGGATTTCACTGGGACAATAGGAAGCCTTGATGGGAGGTGTTGCCTATAGTTTTTGGCTGGGTACCATGGTGTTGGTGACATGATGGTGTTTTCAACCCTGAGACTGTCAATGATCCTGGAGACTAGACCTTGTTCCTTTTTGGTGTTCCAAGAGCTGTGTTGAGACCATGTGGTAGTAGATGGGATCTTTGCCTTTGCGCTCTGAATTGTGGGTAGATATCCATGACCCACCTGGGTGCCTGGGTTTGCATTTGGCAGAGAGCCAAGCACTGGGGCATGGAGCTCTTAGAGAGCCTGAAAGTAAGCAGCTGAGTTCTAGTCCCCACTTGGGGTTTTGTTTTAAGGAAGCTATTTAGTTGCAGTGAACCCACAGCATGATATCTTGGTGTCTTCTTATTTTTAACAGTTCGCTGAGGTTTCATAGAGGGTGGATATTCAGGGCATCAGCAGTCTTGGAGGAAAATACTGCTTCTCTGTGGACTTGGAGGTTTCTAAAGGATTTTTCACTGGGAACCATGTTGTGGGGGTGTGAGGTGCAGGGGACATAGGAGTGGTGACTGTGGTCAGGCCCTCGTTGCAGCTGCTGTGAATCTTCATGTTAGAGTCCCATGATGGCAAAACCCACAATGGGAAGGGAAGGAGATCAAAGAGCTGGCCAGAGAAAGTCAGCTTGTGTCTGGTTTTGGACTTCAGACACAGGGAAAACATATTCTACAAGAAAGGATGGGTGAGGCATCTGTCTTGTCAGCTGGATCCTCAGGAATGAGAACTGGTATCATTAGGGCAACCTCTAGCCCCAGGAACAGCATTCCAGATCTGTATTTGGGGTTAAGTCTTCAGCCTTGAGTAGCTCATCTGTCTCATTGTGATTCTGAGAATCATTTGGCCTTAGAGGAGAGGAAAGTTGGATTCCAGACCTGGGTCTGCCCCTTGCAGCAATGTTGACCACCCACGTGGATATCATGAGCAAGGTTGTGTGACAGTATGACATTGGCTCACCACTAGATCAGAGGACAGTCCCTGTCAATGATTGACTGTAGAGGCATCATTTCCTGCAGCACTCTTACTGTCCTGGGGTTGCACATTAACACTGCTTCCCCCAAGCAGATGGGAGCCTGAAGCTCAAAAGTCTAGAACAGACTATGGACTCATAATGAGGATTAGAGTCCTGGTGGCTTGTGCCTTCTGGGTAATTTTCCAGGCTTTAAAAAAATAAAGCCTGTTAAGGTGGCCAGGCAACCTTCATCCCACCAATCATTTTAAGGTTTGGCAACATCAGAGAAAAGGCAGGCTACATTCAGAGCACTCATAGTGTATGGTGACTCAGGGCTGAGGAGCAGCATGGGCTCTGTGGGTGGCAATGACCAGGGATGTGTAGTTCTTGCCAAGACAACCCAGCAGTATGCTTGCCAAAGGTAGCCAGGGCTCAAAGCCACCTACACATGGTAGGAGAAGGGGAATGTACCATATAATGAGTGTGATCAGAGACTGATCCTAGTAGGCGTCTTGCTGAAAGTGAGGAGCACAAGTATAGAGACCAAGATCCAAGGGCAATGGCTGAAGTTTGATTACAGAAAATCTTGGTTACTCAATCACAGTTTTTGTTTGTTTGTTTGTTTGTTTGTTTTTTGAGACAGGGTTTCTCTGTGCAGCTTTGGAACCTGTCCTGGAACTTGCTCTGTAGTCCAGGCTGGCCTCAAACTCACAGAGATCCACCTGCTTCTACCTCCCAAGTGCTGGGATTAAAGGTGTGTGCCACCAATACTTGGCTTCCAATTCCAGCTTTTATATAGAGACCTCAACCCTGAAATGGGAGGGAGGGTCCTCTCTAAGCAGAAGCATCTGTGAAGACCTGTCCTTTTCTTAGACACAGGGGCTTTGAGACTTCTATATATATTAGCAGGTGGGCCCCCTTCTGGTCTCCATCCAGGTAAATATCCCATGACATCTGCTCATGACAGTCCCAAGGGCCTGTAAGTGTTCTCTTGTCACATTGCTCTGAAGCCAATATGAAACATTCTTCTCTCACCACCCCTCTCTGTGGCATCCTCAGCCACCCCCCTTATCAAACCCCCCTTATGGGTTTGACCAGCCACATGGCATGTATCCACCATGACAATGCAACACAGGGTACTTCCTGCCCCTAATCTCTCTGTTGTCCCCAGATACAACTTCTTCACCAGAATCCATTACCTACTGCCTTCTACTTAACGTTGATCCTAATATCTTCCAGCCTCTTTGTAGTCTCCATAATTAACATTTAGTGGTTGCAAAAGTATTCACAAGGCCACCAAAGCACAAAAATGTGAATGCAGCTGTCGACCTTACACCTTTCATAAAAATTAACTCAAAGTGGATCACAGACCTGAATGTGCCATGCAGAACTATGAACATCCTAGCAGGTGACACAGTGGAAGACATAAGTGACCTTGGACTCAGCCTCAAGGAGTTAGGCAGACTACAAAAAGCATGGCTCATGAAAGGAGAAAGAAAAGAGGAGAGTGAGAAGCCAGGCTTCATTAAAATTAAAAGTTGCTCCGTGGAACTCTTCTCAGAGAAAAAAAAAAAAAAAAAAAAAAAGACAAGACAAGACAGAGACTTGAGAAATGCTTGCAGGACACACATCTGATAAATGGCCCATAACCAGAACCCTCAGAAATAACAGCAAGAAAACAATTCAGTTAAGAAGTGGGCACTTCTTTAAGGGAGCTTACATACTACACCCATCCCTCCATGGCTCAGAGATAGTCAAGGAAGAAGGGATAGACTGTAAAATTCAGAGGTGACAGATGGCTACAAGGAAACAGTTCATCTGGACACAGCAGAGAAGCTGTACATGAACTCATGGTGATTGTAGTGCCATGCACAAGATCTGCTAAAGATCCAGCCAAAACCCCAAGATGGAGAAGGGGAAGTGGGGACAAAACCCCACTACTAGTTGGGGAGCTATTTGCATTTGATAGTTGCTGGGGAGAAAGGTGTGTTTTATAATGACCTCTGGCAGGTAGACTTCATGCAGAACAGATCCCACTCTCAAGACTAGTTAGAAACACAAGCCAGACTTGAGAAGGAGAAAGAACAAAAGAAAAAGAAAACTCGAAGTTGGGTGTCAGTACACTCAGCAGTTTATAAGAAAAACTCAATCAGAAGGCACATAGTTCAATAGTACCACTCCTGATAACAATGTCACATATTTGTATGGAGTATCTGTGACAGCCAATGATCCAGCCTGTCATTCTTCATGTTAGTATGTTACACATTTCATGGGTTTGACCAGCCACATGGCATGTATCCACCATGACAATGCAACACAGGGTACTTCCTGCCCCTAATCTCTCTGTTGTCCCCAGAGCTTTGTCTTAGCTAGGATGTCACTCAGCCTGTTGATTTTAGATGGGCCTAGAGATGTGTGTTGATGATTCTCCATCATGTTTCCTGGTCTGATAACATTTTCTTTCTTTGACATTAACTTCCACCCTGACTGTGTAGGTTGCACACAAACATAGACCTAGTCCTGGCCATATTATGGTGTGGTAGCCCCAGCACATGTTCTTGGGAGTCCTTCAGTTGTTTTGGAGGTATGGGCTCCCTCTGTCTGGTGGAGTTCCAGCTGCCCCTTCTCCAGCAGGGCAGAGAGATGGTGGAAGAGGGATGATGTGAGAGCTTATACAGCAGACACTAGACAAGCTACAGGTACTACTGCAGACACCCTTCCACCTTGGAACCCATTGTTCACTTTCAGTCTTTGTTTTGTCACTGCTGATTTGATGTCTGTGAACAGAATGAAAACCCGGTGAGACAACTTTTCTAAGTGTTTGCTTCTGCCACTTTCTCATTTTCTTAAGGACATCATGGACTCTCATTTTTTCATCCCTTTCCTTATTGTCTGTTCATTTCCTTTTCCTTTGACCTGTGTGGTAGTCTCCACCTGGATCCAGGAAGACAAGATTATTTCTGAAATCGGGGCTTGGAAAATAGCCTGGATGTATGGCACAGGAGGGGTGACTAGGACATCCTACTTCTAGGGTTCCATACCTGGGGGTCTCTGCATGGCTGGGTCACTACCTAAAAGCTAGCATCTCACCCCGTTGCTCCTGATAGTCCCCTGCTGCAGTGTGAGAGGCCATATGGACAGAAGGGTTATTTTTGGAAAGTAGGACTGTGTTTAATGCGTTCTCTATGTTAGCACGTTGGAATGCCAGACTGCCTAAAAATACCCTGGTTGAGACGTGCTCTCAATAAATAGAAGAATTAACTTGCTCGCCTTCAAGTTGCTTTCCCCTGGTCACTGGGCTTTCAAGTTTTCCTTAACCTGCAAGCATACAACCAGGCCCCAAGGACACCTTGCAGAGCAGCTAAGAACTTGAGCCACATTGACAAAGTATCTGGGTTCAAGCCCTGGTCTTGTTGTTCAGCTTTGTGATCTCCAAAAGGTTCTGAAAGCTCTTGGTGCCTTAGTCTCTTCTCTTGTTATCACTTGAGTTGAAGGTGTGTGGGTGACACATTGATGCTCTTATTTACATGTTATTTACACATGTACCATGCAGGCCATGTCCTCAGCCACATTTTGTGCATCTGTGTGCTTACCAGTGCCTGGCAAAAGCGTCTAAAATCCTCTCTTAGGAAATTTCATCTTTCAATGAGATGCTAGTCACCATAGCCACTTGCTGTACATTAAATTTCTGCACCCATTTACCTTAAGAGTCACTTTGAAAGGACATATGACAGGTAAGATTTTAGTTGGGGGGGTAGTAGAGGAGGGAGAAGGGAACTGGGGTCATCATGTAATTCAATCTTGTTTGTAATTCAAATATATAAAAAATAAATAATAAAAAAGAAGCCCTAGCCATCAGCCAACAGTTTTTTTATAACTCAAAAAAAAAGAGTCACTTTGTAATGGTGAGCACATTTCCCCACCCTGCCCTACTCCACACTGCTAGTCTCATGTCTAAGTTCATTTCCTGTATTTGGTCTTTTTCCTTCGGAGTCTATAAAGACAGCTCATACAGTTCTTTGCTTTTTACATCTGGCATCTCTCACTTAACATGATGTTCTCAGGTTGATCCATGCTGCCGTGGATGGTGGAGTCTTTCTCAAGAGCTGGGTAACAATACCCACATCACACTTCCTTTACCTCATCATTTGTAGATGGACATCTTGGGATTTGTGTGTCTTTGTTCTTGTGTGCAAGGCTGCAGTGAGCATGAAAAGGTGGGTATCTCCAGAGAGGCTGACAGAATTTCTATTGGGGGTACCCACAGAATAGGATTGTGGGGTACATGATGAGTCTTCAGTTGACTTCTTGAGGAGCCTTCAGGCTCTCCTCCCTGACAGCAGTGCCAATCTCCTCCTCTTTATCTGTAATGTGAAACTAATTCCATAGCTGCCAGAGGGACTGTTTGTCCAGCATCCAAACAAAACTAGTGCATGCGATGCTTGTGTTCAGGTATTAAAAGTAATAAGCTCTGTGACTGGAGATTTCTGTGTTTCTTCATGGCTATGCCAACTGCTTGGGGAAAGTCTAGTCATCACCGCCATATACACACCTAGACCAGCACTGGAATGGATTACCAGGGAAGTTCTCACAATTATTTATTGCACTCCTGTATGATTGGTAAACTGTACAGACATCATCCTGACTTCTTGTTTACTCCAGGTATATACATGCTGATGGAGTCATTCCCATCATAAGAATCTGGTCCTCAGATATGCCTGAGGTTCACATGAACAATATGTGGCAAAGCTTGGGTGCATATTCTTTCTGGTGTAACTATAGTCTGGAGTGCAGATGCCCTGTTATGAAGGATGCATCTTTCTTTTAATGAAGGATGGAGTCCTGGAAGAGCACATACTTGCTTATCACACACCACCTGCTATAGAAGATTAAGACACAGCCACACATTGAAAAGATAGTGAATGAAGAGCGAGGGGCTTGGGGTACACACAGAGAGAGGGTATGGGCCAAGTGATGTGGGAGCATCTGGGAAGAATGAGTGACTATTCAGCTGCCTCAGTCACCACTGGACTTGGAGAACTCTAAAAGATCCAGGGGGACCCCTCAAGATCATTCCCAGCAAGGGCAGGGGGCCAAAGGCTCAGCTGTCTGCCAGTTTAACAGATCTTGGAACTTCTGGCCAGAGCAGAGGTGGAGATGGTTCTGTACACACAGGTTCACAGAGCATGGGTGCTGCCTGCTAAGAACCAGCCTGGTGAGTGCAAGTCACTCTGCACCCGAGCAAGGAGATTTCAGACCAGCTCTGCAGAGGTGACAAGGGAAGGAAAAGTTGATAGAGTACATCTGGGCACAGGTGTTGGATCAGAGGACAGAGTGAAAATGTAGAGATGAGTGAGCCTCCTGGAAGTTGGCTTCATTAACAACACAGACTCTTCCAGTTAGAAGTATAGCTCTGAGAACTGCTGCCATTCTAGACAGTTCTGGAAGTCATGCCCACCCAAGTTTATCATCTTCTTCTTGTTAGTGTCCACCAAGCAGACTCATCATGGCCAAGGCTAGAGTTGCCTACTGCAGGGTCTGGGTGGACTGCTTTGTTTGCTCTGGAGTCCTGGGATGGCAGAAGTGTCTCTGCTCTGGATCTCACACAGGCACGAAGTCAGCCTGGTTAGCAGCCTGGAACACAAGGCATTGCTGCGGCTGGCTGTACATCTCTCCTTTTCTTTCTCCAGGTCCATTTCTGTGGCCTTAGAACCAAGGTAGACAACAGGTGCTCAGCAGTTCCCCAACAAGTAAGTGAATGAATGTGCTTTCTGACAAAAGTAGGTAGGGCCTTTACCTTGTCTGCAGCCACTGAATGCATGCATATGTTGCATCTAGAGAGCATGCTGCCTAAAGACAGACTGCATACCTGCCTTGGGGCTCAGGGCCCTGGATTGGGGCTAAAGGTCTATGGTCAGGACTCAGAGCATTGAATGCAGGCTCAGGGCTCTGGTTGGGGTACAGGGTCAGGGCTCTGCGCTCTGTGTGAGGCTCAGGGCTGTGGCTCACACTAATACAGAGAAAGCTGCGTTTTCCAAAGCCTGTGTCCTCCTCTCCCCTTGCAGGCTGCCTTTCTTGGCATTCAGCTGCTGCACTATCTCCCTGTTCTCAGCTCCTGGGATATGAGTCCTCTAAGACTCTAGTATGTAAGCCAAGGCTTCCTTCCCAGCTGTCCCTCACCCAGCCCTCATGGCCCAACATCTGTGTGCCCAAAACTAAAAAGCAGGCTGTCTCTACACCATATACACATGCGGGGTGGGTAGCATCACAGCAAGGAGACTCTTGTACCCCTGGCCCTGGCCTTTGAAATCTCCAAGGACTGTGTGGCTCATTCAGGAATCTCAGTGTTGGCTGTTGTTTTGAAGGACGATAGAGTCAGGGATGAGCCAGGACTGTCTCCTCCTCTAAAGGGAGCCTGCTGAGGCTAGTTCCTCATTACTACAGCCTATGCTGTGGAACTTTGAGAACCACAGGAGCCACAGAACACATGGTGCTTGAGACACCGCAGATTCTAGAGCTTCTGAGGACTATGACATTCTGGGTCAGAGTGACTCATAGCAGCTAACCCAGGACATCTTTTGTCTCCTATCCTCTTACTTATGGGGCCCGAGTCACTACTCTTCATCGGTCTCTCTTGTTTCAACACCACCTAAGCACAAGTCTTTGGCCTGTAGTTATTATCCATCTGACTAACAGGAGAACAACAATCTCTCATCCTCTCTCATGGGAGTACCCACGTCCTTTCAATCAGAGGTGGGAGCCTTTCAGAGGCATCTGGAAAGTTTTTCTATGTTCTGGCCACAGAAAAATGACCTCAGTGGCAAGTTCCCCATTTCACTAGGTGATTTGACATATCCAGGGAAAATCACGGTGCTTTATATGCCTAGTAGGTGTGTGTGTGTGTGTGTGTGTGTGTGTGTGTGTGTGTGTGTGTGTGTGTGTGTGTGTGTGTGTGCCAGGGGTCCAGTGTTGAGTGGGGTCAGGGTAGTCTGAACAACCCATTATGATTGTGATTAGAGTGGCCATCCAGGACCCCAGCTGCTTTCATTCACATTCTCAACCTCCACGACTGTGCAGATAAATCGGAGACTAAGCCATCTCCCCATTTTCCCCCATACCACATTCAGGTTTTTAGGAAGAAAACTTGGCCCCCGAACACAATCCTGTTTGCAGGCTTGCTATTTTTACCAAGTTCATCCTATTCTTAGTTACTTTTAAAAATAAAATTGTCAACGGCTTCTTCTTCCCCTGTAACATTTCCGCCACTACCAAGGATGTTAATGAACTGTGCATTCAGTACAGGAAGGAGGAAGCAAGGAGTGAGGGACCTGCAACATTCTCCCAGAGGAGAAAAGATCTAAGAGAGATCTGTCTGTCCGTGGGAGGCGCTGTCAGGGGAGAGGCTGCCTGTGACTTGGGAAGGCATGGAACACTTCCAGCTTGTTGTCAACTCTGATGGTTTTGGTGAAAGTGGGTTTGAAGAATAAAAAGACCTCCTTCTGGGATGGGGGATGGGAAGTGGCAATTCTTACTTAAGATTTATTGAAGGCAATACTGGGGCTCTCTCTGTGTGAGGGAAGATGAACCCGTTTAGCCTAACTCCTTGGGAGGTCTGGTCATATTCCCAGGAAAGCAGCTTGGAAAGTATAGCTCTGCCTCAACTACAGATGCTCACCCAGCACCAGCACCCCACAATCCCCACCTTGGCTGATTTTTCATCGTGTGCTGGAGTCGTCCTGTAATTAGGAGGACAGCTCCTAATGACTTCCTTTAATCGTTGAGGTGATTCCTTGACCAAATGAATTATCTTTTCCGAGTCTCATTTTTATTCCATTTAGTCAAATGGTGACAAGCCTTTCCCTGCCAACTCTATCCATTCACGAATTTTCTCATTCACCCATTTATTCATACTTGCATGCATTTGTTCAGGTTGCATTTCCTAGACTCTGCAAAAATGATTCAACTCATATGTGCATGCAGGACCCTGAGTGCCACTGGGTGGGAGAGAAGGAAGGGACCCGGCTCTGCAAGGGGGAAGAGCCAGCTGGGGCACAGGCCCAAAAGTGACCCTGAATGGAGTGTCAGAGCTGAGTGAATATCATTTCTCAGGCACTATCCAATCACCCACTTTAAAAAAATAAAATATAATTATATTTGTTTATTTTTGAGATAAGAACTCTCGCTGACTTGGGCTTACTAAACAGGATGAATAGGATGGCCAGTGAGCCCTAGGGAACCACCTGTCACCTGTCTTCACCTCACCTCAAGTGTTAGGATTGCAAGTGCATTCTACCACCATTAATTTTTTTTTTTTTTTTTTTTTGCTTTAAATAGGTTCTGGGGAATTGAACTTGGAACCTCGTGCTTACAAAGCAAGCACTTTATTAACTCATTCCTTTCTTCAGCTCCACCTAAGTAAGTTTGAACATAACCAACTATGTGTGCACTGGATACTCTCCACTCCCAATCCCCCAAACAGGCTCAGAGACACACAGCTCCTATGGTGCTGTCCCGGGGCATGGACCCAGGATTTCCTTAGGCAGAGACAAAAACCTAATGAACCCCGATGCTTCACTGCCCCCTTCCTTATAAGTATCATTTCTCTGTGTCCTGACAGCCACTCTTCAAATAACTACAAGAGACTTATTATTAATTGTAAATGCTCAGTCAATAGCTTAGGCTTGCCTCCAGTCAGCTCTTAAAACATAAATTAACCCATTTCTATTAATCTATGTGCTGCCCAGTGGATAGTTTGCCTCATCTATGAACTTTCCATGTTGCTTTTTCAGTGTCTGGCTCTTGACTCCTGCAACTCCACCGACCTTCTCCCCAGCATTCTCTCTGGCCCCCAAATCCTGCCTAGTTATCAGCCAATCAGTCTTCTTTATTAACAATGAGAGCAACACATTTCCACAGTGTACAGAAGGATTATTCTACAGCACTTACCCTATCAAACTGGTCCACAACCCTGCCATGTGTGATTCAAACCATATGCTGGTACCCCCAAAACACTCAAGGGATGGGGTACTCATATCCAGTCTGAAGGAACTCACATGCCAATTTAGGAGAACCAGACTGCTCAGCCAGCTTGTATGACAAGGCCACTGCCAGCCACTTGTCACCTCTCAAGGGTTCTCTGACATATCGTTTGATGACTGAGAAAGAGGAGGTTGTGATTGTCTGTCAGGTCACATGGGATCTTCTTACTGTCAAGCACCCAGTCTGTTGGGACAGACAAGTCTGATTGGAAGAGTGAACATGGCCAGCCAGTATCTGGTCTCATTTTCTGATGTAGGTGTCCTTGAGGAAGTCCCCTAGACAATATGGACCTCGTTACAATTAGTATTCAGTGCTCTAGGGTACAGTGAACCATGGGATGGTCTTCTGGTATGAATGGCTATCCCCATGGGAAGATGCAGGTTAGCAGTAATGTAGGACTCCTGTGATAGTCAGGCCAGGTGATCTTTGATGACAACTGTAATCAGAGGAGGTGCTTTCGTTTCCTGACCACCCAGTCCCAAATAATCATACAGAAGATTCATATTAGTTACAAACTGTTTGGCCTGATTCTCAGGCTTATTGCTAACTAGCTCTTACTTTTAAATTAACCAATTTCTATTCATCTATATATATATTTCCACGTGGCTCATGGCTAGTGGTCTAGTACATCTTGCTGCTTTGGTGGCTGGTTGGCATCTTCTTGGACTCTGCCCTATTCCATAGGCCAAAGCAGCTTTTATTATCAACCAATGAGAGCAACATATATTCACAGCAAACAGAAGGGTTATCCCACAGCAGCAACCGTGCTGGTAGAGGATAACTGAGGTCTCACACTGGAGCTTTGTCTTATTTAAGATTTATAGGACTCTCTAGAGAGCCAGTGATTGCTGCAAAAATGCCATGGACCCTGGAACTGAATTTGTTGTGCCTTTGCTCATGTCAGAACTGTGGGCTGCAGGACCTGTCCGGATATGGACCACTAGTGTCACTTCTGCCCTCTCAACTATCCCATTGTTGCAAGGTGCCTCAGAAACTGGGGACTCTATCCTTAGGGCACTGGGATCAGGGCAGTTGGCCATAGAGCGATGAAAAGAGAGCCCGTGGGAGATGGTATACCATGAAAGAGCACAGGAGAGATTCTTGTACACAGGTTTGTGTGTAGCCAGAGAACATAGGGGCACAGCAGGGGTTCACACAGCTGACAGCTGTGGCCTGGAGAACAGACTCTGCTCTTTCTTGCCAAGTTGCCTTGACTGTGCAGCTGGTTCTTAGTGACCTTCCTGGGATGGACATTGCATTAGATATCTGTGGGTGGGTCCCATCCCTGGGACAATGGGTTAGCTTCTCTTCTGTGTTTCTAGGCACAGAAGTCACCCAGGCCTGTCATGGGGCATGGAGATTGGTAGTAGCTAGCCATTGCCATGGTGCCCAAGAAATGATAGGTGTAGGAAAGTAGGGTTGTGCCAGATTCCAGGAGTTATTTCCAAGAAGGTTTATGTAGACAACACCATCTCTGCCCCACATGAAACTCATCTATTCTTTCACAAGCTAGGAAAACCCCTTAGCTCTCCACCCCAGCCTAATGATCCCTGATCCCTGGTCCTATTCTAGGTGCTGTCTTAGGATTCCTGTTCTGGAATATACTGATTCTCAGCCTCTCCTTTCTAACCCACCCACCACTAGTACTCTCTGTACCATCTCCACGGCAACCTCTTTCAGAGTCAGCCTGGCTGTGTCTGAAAGAGACAGGTAGAGACCTCCAGGAGGTTTGGCCACAGACGGGGTCAACCCTGGGTTCCTGCTTTAGCCTTCCCCTTTCTCTTGTTGGAAGCCAAGCAGAGCAGTAGCCCTGTGGCTGGGAGGATGGTCCAGGCCTGTGCAACATCACTGGTCACAGTGCTCCCTAGGCAGGCTGAGCAAGGAGGCAGCTTGTGGGCAGCAATTCTCTAAGGAAGGACAGCGAGCCCCTTCTTCTTTGGCAAGAAAAAATCCCCATGTCCTACCTATCCTGGAGGATATGCTGATCTACCTGGGTTGCTGCCTGCTTCCTACTGGGACCCTTGGTTGCAGAGCTTAAATTGACAGGCACATATGGAGATTCCTGGGGCAGCTCCTCCCAGCCTGCCTTCTGGTAGAGACTTTTCAGAGACAGTCTCTGTGGTCATTGGCACCAGAGCTCCTCTGGACTCCCAACCAGGGCAGACCTGGCAGACAAGAGTCAGAGCTGTAGTACTGCTTTGCCCAAGCCTGGGGCAGCTTTTGCCTGGTCCTAACCTCAGCATCTCCCAGTTTTTTTTTTTTTCCTCTGCATAATGCTTGTGAAATTCTAGATGATAGAGGTGTAGAGGTGGGGTCCTAGATAATGGAGGTGGCGTTCACAACAGTAAGGTCATAGGGAGTAAGCCAGGGTGGCGGGGTAAGGCGCTGGACTGTTGGGGCTAGAGGCAGGGTTGCTCTAGTCAAGGAATTTGTCATTGTGCTTCTGTTGCTGCTGAGAAGAACGGCCCTTCAGGGTACTCTCTCCTCCCTCTTTACCCCTTTGCCCTCTTCCTGGTCTCTCTCAATCATTCCTCCTGTCTCTCTCTCTCTCTCTTCATCTTTGCCTTTCTACTTTCTCTCACATAGCATACACATATATGCATGCGTGCGAGTGTGCTGGATGATGTGCCCATAAAATTCTTAAGAACTAAAACAGGACAGCGAACACACACACACACACACACACACACACACACACACACACACACACACACACACACACCACACACACACAAACACACACCACAAACACACACACACACACACACACACACACACACACACACACCACAAACACACACACACACACCACAAACACACACACACACACACACAAACACACACACACACACACACACACACCACAAACACACACCACAAACACACACACAAACACACACACACACACACACACACACACACACACACACACACCACACACACACACACACACACACACACACACACACACACACACACACACACACACACACACACACACACACACACACACCACAAACACACACACACACACACACCACACACACACACACACACACACACACACACAACACACACACACACACACACACACACACACACACACACCACACACACACACACACACACACACACACACACACACACACACACACACACACACACACACACACACACACACACACACACACACACACACACACACACACACACACACACACACACACACACACACACACACAACACACACACACACACACACACACACACACACACACACAAATCCATATACATTCCTAAAGCCATCCTACAGCCATGACTGCTGTTGTGATTTGAAGCTGCCCCTGGGCTTAACTAAGCGACAGAAGCAAAAAGGATTTTGAAGCATTTCTCTCCAACTCAACAGCTCAGCACTCACACACACCTTCCGTGTCCCCCACCCACAGCACCCTTTCCATAGCTCAGCAACCTAACCTCCAGGTTGGAGGAAGGTCAGGATTCCTCATGCACAGAAGTGAGGTCCTAGGAAGGTCAGTGATGAGAAAGTGGCCCTAGTGTGCTGTGTGTGTGTGTGTGTGTGTGTGTGTGTGGTATTTGAGAGCTATGAGTGCTGAGGACATTTGTGTTTGTTTGACAGAGGGGACCATTTAGCTGCCTAGACTCTTGCAGCTGAGTTCTGGCTGTCCCTCCATTGGTGGCCCAGTCACTTCACTTACCATATAGAGTTTGGAGAATGGAAGTTCCACTTTCCCAAATGGCATTTGCTGTTTGCAGACTTTGAGGAGCAGAGCTCAAAAGATGAAACTCTTCTGCCCAGCTAGAGGGGGAAATCGAAGCTCCAAGATGTCCAGCGTTCTGTCAAGCTACAAAGGGGTTACTAAGATACATAGAGAATGACACTGGATTGGAGGAGACCCCAGTCAGGACAGGGCCTGACACACTGGTGGTCTAGTGACACCATCCAGTCTGAGAAAATGGGGCCAAACCCTCCTGGGCCTGTTGGCTCAATCTGTATCTCTGTCTCCCACCTAGGCTGAGTATCTTTGGCCTGAACTGGAGGGGGGCAATTAATAAAGTGGCCACCTCTCTTGGCTTCTCTGATGGATTTGTCTAGGCCAAAACATGAGGTCATAATGACGGTTCCTAACCAGGCCTGGGTAGTGACATCCTTTGCACCCTGCTTCTCCAGGGCTGCGGGCCAATGCATTTTATTATTTTATGTGTGCCTCTCCTGTGGGAAAGATTCTCAGCAAAGGGGGACCTAACAGCACTTCTGAATGTCTGGAGTCCTCTGAAGAATTATGGTCTTTTCTCAGCCTGTGGGATGAACAGAGGAATGTAGGGCTTGGGGTAGGGCAGGAAGAAGGAATGAGGAACCAGGGCAATGCCCCTGAAATGTGCTTGTGTGTGTGTATGTGTGTGTGTGTGTGTGTGTGTGTGTGTGTGTGTGTTGTGCTTGCACATACATATGTGCTTGTCTGTATTGAGGGATGCAGAGGCACACTTACTGTAACATAGGGCTGAGTTCCAAGCCACAGCTGCAGCATTCAGTGGTCTTGGTCTGTGGTCTCCTTTGCATCTCAGAATCTTTTGCAGGTGTGAAAAGCTGAGACCAACACACAGGGCTAGGCTTAGGGCATTGTGGACTTCACACAGCGTACACTGACCTCTCCAGCTCTTCCTGGATCTTATGCTCTGAGTCCTGGGCCTAGCATGAATGATGTAATCACACACTGGGAACAAGAAATAACCAGGCCTTTGGGATGGTGAGGGGATGAGGGATGCTTGATGCTGGTTCTAAACTGACACAGATTCTAGAAGATCCAAAGCATCACTGAGGCCTCCTGCCAGTCTGAGCTTGCAGACTGAGTCATTCCAGTCCTTATGGTACAGGCATGGTCCGGCCGGTGGCACAATACTCATAAGCTGGCCTTTCTCAGGCTCTGCAATACAACCTAAGGACAGGGGATTAGGGCTGGGAGAGACAGACAGACAGACAGACGGGGGTGGGGGGTGTCAAAACCACTTGGAGCCTTTGGTTTCTACAGGACCTTCCCTGGGGGCTTCAGGTAACCCATGCTGTTACAAGGAAAGCAAAATTGTAGCTAAAGTCAATTACACTGAAGAGCAAAGACAGAGCCTGGGGCTTTAGTTGCACTTCAGTATTCCTGAGCAACCTTTCAGAAAAGAGGCCAGCCCCAGGGGGACACAGCACTGTTCTTTCCTCCTACCCAGGTAAAAGAAAGCCTAGATTTTCTCTGTTTGTCCAATTCCATTCCAAGTGGCAAAGGACAACAGGGTTCCTGTGGGACTCCTGAGCCCCTCTATAATTGGCCAGCAGCTAAGAGGGCCAAGTGAAGACTGCCCCCAACCCTGCCCAGGACCCAAAATTGTAAAGCACAGATCCAGAGGTAAGTCTGGCTGAGAAGACAGCAGCCAGCACCCCTCAGTAAAGGTTTAAATAAGTGAATGGGTGACAGATGCAAGACTGGTTACCAAGGGCAACCGGGATATTTTGGGGACATCTTTGCTTGGCAAGGGTGACTTCTGAGAGAGTGAGCATGTTGTCAGGGCCCTGCACAAAAAGCGCTGATGATAGGATGGTCTAGATTGGTCCTCAGATTCCACCCCTAGCCAAGCCCCACTGTGAGTCCTGCTCAGAGTAGGGTCAGCAAGGGCTGGTACTAGCCAAGGAGGTAGACAGCAGGTACTGGTCAGAAGGACACGTTTGATAATCTTGACGTCGGACAAGGCCTGCCTTGAGTTCATTGCCTCTTCGGGGATACAGCATCTATGAGCTCTTTTGTGGATCAGTGGTCACCATTTCCCCCAGAGGCCATGAATGGCACCAAGTGAGGGAGGGCATCAGACCTACACACTGTAAAGGCACAACTGCAGCCTCAGACCTCACACCTCTGTGGACATCTCCTAACACATTCATCTGTGAGGAACAGGAAGTGTTGTTCAAAGAGGGAACACCATCAGATTCATCCTTCCTGTGAATGTAGGCTGAGTGCAGACTCTGTGCCACCTGCTTCTTGTGGGGGTCATGTGTCAAAGGAGTACTTGACAAACCAGCAACCTCAGAGGGACAGCAGGGTCACAATGGGCATACAGTGAGGAGACTAAACATCTGAAGGGTAGAATCCTATACAAGGGCATGGACTGAGCCTGTGGGGGTGTGTGCTCTGGCTACTGGCTACTGGCACATCCCCTGCCTCCTCAGACCTCTGGCCATCTGCACCTCTTCCATGGTGATATTTAGCTTTTCCTGGCCTCCAGCCATCTTCCTTGATGAAGGTCAGACCCAAGTCCTATAGATGCTTAGACAACAACAAACAGCTCCTCCTGCCCCAAGAATGAGCCATGCTGTGAGGTATAAGCCCCAGCTCAATAAGATGGGGTACCTGAGGACAAGTGTGGAGTTAGCCTGTGGAGAGCTTTGACATAAAACCATAGTATTGGGGAAGAGGTGACTAATGACCCAGACCTCTCTCTCCTTGAGAATTGTTCTGCAGTGAGATAATGAAAGCCACCATGATGGGGAACCCAATTACCTCTGAAGAAGGTTAGAACTTTTCTGTGGTGGGTCCTTGTGTTTTTCTCACCTTCCCTTGATTCAGTATTACTGGTCTACCTCTCCACAGCTTTGAGCACATTCTGCTATGGCAGCTCTATAGGTAGCCTGGGTCAAGGCAACATCCTATGCCTGAGGCTTGGGAGCCAGATGTGGTAGGAAGAGTTTAGCAGATGTGCCCAGCTGCCAGGTGTTTCTGCAACCTGAGACCCAACTTCACATTGGGTTTAATGCTCCCAAAGCCAAGTTCATGATCTTTTCACTGGCCATTCACTTTGTTGACTATCTGTTGACAACACCATGGGCATGACAACAACATGGCCAGGTCCTAAAACTGACAAATCCCCCTCAACTCTTCCACCATCTAGCAATTCTGCCACTGGCCACATCCCTTGCAGTGATCTCTGTAGGAAGGGTCAAACAAAGTCAGGTTCTCCCTTAGCTCCTGGGTAGTTCCCTGTCCCCAGTCTCCTGAGAGACTGAGTCAAGTACTCAGTGCACACCTTTCCCTGTCCTTTTCCTTCTGTCTCAGTTTAGCTGCTAATCAACCTCTGCTGTCCTGAATAGTCAGCGTGCATCAGCCTTAGAGGAACAAGGATGAAAGTCCCTTGGAGGTGCAGACAGGAGGTGGTGGGTGCCATGGGTTTCTAGCCAGGGCGCTGGAGGTGGATGGAGCAAAGCTGAGCTGTGGCGTGTGACAGCCAGTTTGTCATACATCACCTGTCACCCTGAGCAGGCCTGGGTGTCTCCAGGATAGCTGGAGGCGGAATGCAGCCTGTTGGGAAGGTACTGGAGGTAGGTGACCTACTGAGGGAGGAAAGAATCATTCAAAAGCAAAGGACTGGGTGGGATTACGAGGTGGGGCATAGACCCACCCTGGCATGTGGGCAGGGGAAAGGCTGGGACATCAGGGAGCTCACTGCTTCTGCTCTGGTGTTTGGAGTTTGCTAACTCCTAGACAGACAATATCCCTGTGTTGGCTCAGTCTCTCTGAGCAGCCAAGGGCCATTGTGGCACAGGTGTGAGCTGTTACCAGATAGGTAGGCGGGCAGGAGGGAGAAGGCCTCAGCCACCTGCTTTGAGGCCACACAATCTCTTGTAACTTCGTAAGAAGAATGGTGTGGACATTCCCTAGGTCAGACTCCCACAGGCTGCCTCATCTCCTCAGTCTTCCTCGTCCTGCTTCCCTCATGACTGTCACAATTGTGGGATTTTAGTTCAGGTTCCCCTTGTCCACTGAAAGGGTAACTGCAAGAAAGTAGAGTTCCTCTGCTATTTTTGTCACCAAACTGTGCCAAGTAACTGTTTTAATGACAAAGAACACATGCCATCCTGGGGGACTGCAGGATATCTTAGCCTCACAGCATATGCTGTGGTGTGTGTGTGTGTGTGTGTGTGTGTGTGTGTGTGTGTGTGTGTGTGATGGAGAGACATCAGTTTCAAGAGCAAGGATGCTAACTTGCCTGGGATGTGAGGTGCATTGCTCACTCTGCTAATCCTACTTGGTACAGGGACAATGGCAGTGTTCAGCCTATGTGTGATTCCTCCCTGCTCCTAGAGAGTCTGTAGCTGGCCAGGCTTGCGACATTCCTCCCAGAGATGGGTTGGGGAGGTCTCTAGTCAGCAGGGGGAGCATCCTGGTGGCTTCACATTCCCCATCTTAGGCTAAGATTAAAAGGACAATATGGTGGTGTTTGGAAGTCCCCCAATGTGTCCTGTATTCTGCTGCCTTGGGCCTCAGTCCACTGTTCTACATGCAGGGATCTTGTCCAGACTCAATTTTTCACAGCTCTAGTCTCCAGTTGTCTTCATCCCACTGTGAGGCCATGAGGGAAGGCTCCACTGTAAGGCAGATCCCTCACCTTGGAGAACTCTATAGTAAGGAGCTGAAGCCAGTCAAGTGGGTCAAAGGACCTGGGCTGCTGGGCTGCTTCACAGGGTGTAGGGACTATGCCAAGCCCCCTGAGGGGTTGGTATTCAGGAGAGGTCCATTCTCAAGTCTGTAATCCTAGTCATAGAGAGAGGATACACAGCATCTTTCACCTGGCTAATGTCCCCCACAAACAAAACAGGAGAGGGTTCCCCTTTGACCTCCCTTCTCTCATATCTAAAACATCAAGGGAGACTTCATCAACACTAAATTCTGGCTTCTGTCAAGTTCATTTTGTCGGACAGTCGCTCAGGGGAACCAAGTGTGGCTCGCCTTCAGAGCCTAGCGGGTTTTACAGCAACGTGGCCCATTAACACTTGGGAGTCTTCAGACATTAAGCTAATGAGACACTTGGCTGAGCTAATATCACTTCTGAGTGAGAATCAGCCCCGGGCATGAGCTGGTGATGGACAGAGCCCGGACTCTACCCTGGCATCAAGGGCGGCCTGGTTGGGGATTAGTAAAAGAAGCTCGGAGAGCAGGAGTCTTTGAATGTTTATTAACATGAGCGAAAGGACTCAAATCCCTTTGGGCTTTAATGTCTTTGAACTTTTCTTTGCAAGGAGATCTCATCTTTAGAATGAGTTCCTTCCTAGCATGTCCATAATTGCAGAAAGTTTGTATTCCTGTGTCATGGCTCCATAGGTCTGTAGCATTCTATGACAGAATTCCCTGTAAGTCTCTTGTCACATTTTGCTATGGAAATATTTGCACACCGTCTGTACTTCCTTTCTGGAACCAAGGCTGTGTGCTAATGAATAACTTGAGAATGGAGTGGAGTTACCACTCCACAGCCCAGAGGCTTAGCTCTCATGGGTCTTACAGTATCTGAGAGATGGAAGCAATTGATAGGATGGACCCTGTGCTTCCAGATCTTCAAGGAAGCTGCTGTTAGAATTCTGCTGTAGCTGCAGTCTCATGTGACAGCCAGACTGGGAAATGTCCTTGCTTCCTGCTTACCCATGTAGCTAACATGGGGGTGAGTTTCTTCAAGGCTGGTCAGAGGAGGACCTAAGTTCCTCACTGGGTGCTTGCCATCATGCACTTAGCTCTACCACCCGCTTGTCTCTCTTCAGGCTTTGAGTGTGGCTCCTTACTGAACAAACAGGAGGTCAACAAAAACTCCAAGATGGCACATGTAGTATCTTTGAAGCCTGGCTTCAGGAGGGTCATCCTGTCACTTTCATGGTATCCTAGTTGTTAGGAGGAAGCTACTTTGTCCAACTCACAGTTATGGAAGATGGTCACAGGATAACAGAAAATCATAAAGCTAGGTTTCATGACAACAGAAAACTAGAAATCAGGGTGTTGTCTAATTTCAACCCAGCAACAACTGGAGACCCACTGGGTGCACTTTGTATTAATCTAATTTGATTAAGTCCATCTTGGCCATTTCAGACCTACTTTTGGCAAAGACCGTACCACTTGCTATATCAAGACATGATATCATGCTGCCTGCATAAGTGATAGTAACAGTAGAAAAATCTCAAGGGCTATTCTGCTGGTAGAAGACTGACTGCCTTCCCTAAGATGAGCAAAAACTGGAAAGCTGAAGTTCTAGATTCTTGTCTGTTGCCTTTCTGGATCTTTCTCTCCAGGCTTCCACTTGCTCCACCTTGGAGGTATGCCTTGTGGGGGGATTTGGAAGGAAACCACAGAAACACTCTCATGATGACCAGTGCAGGGAACTGCTTGTCCCTGTGACCAGATACCTGGCAATGATCAGCTTAAGGAGGCAGTGTTGGTTTGGACTCACTTGAGGTTACAGACAATCAATCATAATGGCAGAAACGTCTTGAGACTGTGGTGGCAGAAGCCTGCTTATACCTGAGAAAATCAGGAAGCAGAGAGAAGGGTTTTGGCTGGTTCTCCCCTTTTCTCTTTTAATTCAGTCTGGTATAGTAGCTGTTTTGATGGTACTCCATGTTTTCAGAGATAGTCTTCTCCACTCTCTGAAATCACCCCTGCAAATGCACACGTGTGCACACAATCACGCACGCGCGCGAGCACACACACACACACACACACACACACACACACACACATACACACACGAGTCCCACTAATGCCCTAGGTGTTTCAACCAAGTTGACAATTAAAGTTACCCCTCACTTTCTCACCATCCAGCATAAACATGGGTTGCATGTGTATGTGTGCATGTGCATATGTACATGAGAAGGGGGTCATATATACATGTGTGTAAGAATTTGTCTACACACAACTCTATTTGTTTAAGTGGTAACCACAGAAAGCTTTATAACATAATATGATACTGGGGGCTGGAGAGATTTCTCCGTGGTTAGAGCACTGAGGACTGGGGAGATTGCTAAGTGGATGATAGAGCACTGGCTGTTCTTATAAAGGACACAGATTCTATATCCAAAACTCACATGGTGGGTCAAGGCCATAGTAGAAAAGACACAATACTGTTTTTGGTAATCCTACTGGGCAAGGCTTAGTGCCTGTAGAAGTTTCTGGCATTTTCAGACCTAGGGTGGCCATGTGTGGTACAGTTCAGGGGTACACCCAACAAAGACAGTTAAGATGAAGGTCTCAGCACCCAGGGCCTGGATCAGTTCTGTGTGCAGCCTCTAGGCTGCCAGAGGAGGGGCAGGGGCTTGTGTGGATAGGAAACCACCTCCTGCACTAGGACATGTCTTTCCAGTCTGGGTTTGGAGACAGTGTGTTCTTCTGTGAATGACAATAGCCATCAAGACCAGATTCTGAGCCTCTTCCATACTCGGTGGACATGGGAACAGCAAAGACTTCCCCAATTAAGGGTGACAGCAGGAAGTGAATGCTGCCTTTGACCTTGGAGGTCAGGTTGCTTAACTGGCTCTGCCCCACCTAGACACAAGGTCAAGCTTTTCATGGAAATATAAGTGTAACTATGAAAATGTGGCTAGGCAAATAGAAAAACAAGGAGGCCATAACCTGCTTTGCAAGGGGGCCAAAGTTCAGGCTCCTAGAGTAGAAATCCTTGCAGCCTTCCCTTGGCTTTGCTTTCCAGGGATGTAAGTACTCAGACCAAAGAGCCCTCTCCTCCAGTGCCACCATCTAACAGCCTTGAATTGAGTGAGTGTAATTTCCCTTTAAAGAACTCTCCCCAGAGACTTCCTACTCACACTTAAACCCCCACCTGCTTGGATGTGTACCCAAAGAGAAACCTGTTTTTGTAACAGATGTGACCACAACATCAAGTTAAACCCAACTGTGGTTGCCCCACAGGCACATACCAAAGGACTAAAAAAATGCATAAAGGAAGATAAATCTGTAGTTCCAAACAGGAAACTCAAACTATTTCATCTCCAGCAGAGGAAAAAAAGGGATAAGTTACCCAAGAGATGGCTAGGGCCACATGTATCCTGCCAAGGACCTGGGGGAGTCAGGTCAGTGCCTGGTGTGCTTTGAATGATGGGCCAGGTGAAGGACATTGTTTGTGGACAATTCTCCATTCTAGAGAATGTGGGCATGGGGGGTTGCTTTCCTTCATAGCATTTAGCTACTCCAGCCCTCTCCAACACCCACTGTCTTCCTCTCTGCAAGGTGATCATTTGTGAGTTAAATATGGCTGCTAGGTACAAACATCTTTAGGCTAGAGGAGCTTCACACACAAAGGAATTCTCCATCTTCAGAAGACACAAAACTGAGGTCACAGTGACAGCAAAGCTATGCTCACTCTCAGGACCTATTCCTAGGGGAAGTTCCTTCCTGACTGTCCCTGCTCATGGCAGCTCCAAGCCTCCTTGGCTCAAGGAACTAACTGGCTTAGTGACTTTTCTGTTGCTGTGTGGAGGGAGATACCATGATCAAGGAAACTTATAAAAAAGCATTTAATTGGGGGCTGGGTTACAGTTTCAGAGGGTTAGTCCATGACCATCATGGTGGGGACATGGCAGCAGGCAGGCATAGCACTGGAATAATAGTTGAGAGCAGAGAGCTTACAAAGACAAGGACCATGACATAAACTTTTAAACCTCAAAGCCCACCCCCAGTGACACAACTCCTCCAACAAAGGCATACCACTTAATCCTTCCCAAACAGTTCTGTCAGCTGTGGAACAAGCATTGAAACATATCAACCTATGGGGCCATTTCATTCAGACACCATAGACCCCATCACTTTTCTTTGTTTCTGTGGTTTACCTATAATTGCTTTCATCTCTTTCTCTCCTCTGTATGTTCCACATAGATGTGTGCTATTGTCTTTGAAGCCACTTGAATAACTAAGGGTTATCTCATTTCAATATTTGTTTTACTTTTCAGATTTTTCATGCAAGTATATAGTTGTATGTTGAACACATTTTCCTTCTCATTCTCTCTATTTTCCATCTTCATTTCTCCCCCTCCTGTTAGTTCCTTTGTTTCCCCAGACAGTGTTTCCTTCCTTTGTATCATATATACGGATAGTTATAAATGATAGATAGATGAAAAATATAAAGATACATAGATATGATTTTATGTATCTATAAAATTAGTGTCTTAGTCAGTGTTCTATTTTTCTGAAGATATACCATGACTATGGCAAATCTTATAAAATAAAGCTTTTAATTGGGGATTGCTTACAGTTTCAGAGGTTTAATCCATTATCTTCATGCTGGGAAGCATGGCTACATGCATGTAGGCATGGCAGCTGAGAATTCTACATCCAGATCCAATGCAGGAGAGAGAGAGAGAGAGAGACAGAGACAGAGACACAGAGACAGAGACAGAGACAGAGACTGGGCTTGGCTTGGGTTTCTGAAACTTCAAAAGACTTTCAACCTCAGTGCCATGCTTCTACCAACAAGGCCACACCTCCTAATCTTTTCAAATAGCATCATTTCTGGTGACTAAGCATTCAAATATATGAGTCTATGGGGGACATTCTTGTTCAATCATCATATCTAGCAACCACAGATGAGAGAAACTGGCTCAATGTGCTTATCTCAGAGTCACATCCCTTTTTTGCAAATGACATGACTTCATTTTTCTTTATGGCCCAAAGATTCCACTGTGGGTATACCCAGATTTTCTTTATCCAGTCCTCTGTTGATTGATAGCTAGGCTTTGTCCCATAGCTATTGTGATCAGTGCTGCAGTAAGCACCAGTGTGCAACAAGTGTCTCTGTGGGGTGCTGCCTTGGGGGCCTTTGTGTCAATACCCAAATGGCTGGGTAATAGATCTCTTTTTAGTTTTTTCGTAACATCCATATCGATTTTCATAGAGGTTGGAATAGTTCAGCAGTTCCTTTTGACATCCTTTTAAAGTGTATATTTTGTGTGTATGAGCATTTTGTCTGCTGTATGTAAGTAAGTGTACCACATGTATACAAAAGAGTGTTGGATCCCCTAACACTGGAATTATGGGTGCTTCTGAGCCATTATGTGGATGCTGGGAACCAGACTCAAGTCCTCTGAAAGAACAGTAAGCACTCTTAATTACTTAGCCATCTCTCTAGACTCAATTTTGATATTTGTAATCTAATCACAGTCCTAAAGACTTCTCCCAGGTAAGGCCACACTCACAGTTTGCATAGATGAAGCCAGGACCCACTACCTAGGGTGGACACTATGCAACCCACTCTCTGTGGGAACAGCTCTAGGCTGAATGATGCCCTATAAAACAAACTCAGTGACCTGTATGCCAGACACCTTGCCTCTTCCATTAAAATTTCATCCTATGGGAGAAGCAATTTTCTGTGTGTCCATTCATCTATAAGTTGTGTGAGCATTTATGTGTATATATGTATATGTGCATGCACATGTGTGCGCAAGCATGCATTTTATATGTATCTATGCATATGTGGTTTATGTATGAATTTATGTAGGTATCTACATTGTATATGCATATGTGGGAACTATTTGGGAAGGAATAGGAGGTATGGCCTTGTTGAAGAAAGTGTTTCCCTGGAGGTGGGCTTTGAGGTTTCAAAAGCCCCCCCTTTCTCTCTCTCTCTCTCTCTCTCTCTCTCTCTCTCTCTCTCTCTCTCTCTCTGTGTGTGTGTGTGTGTGTGTGTGTCTGTCTGTCTGTCTGTCTGTCTGTCTGTCTGTCTTCCTGCCTGTTGCATGAGGATCATCAGGATATAAGCTCTGTGCCATTCCTGCCCACTAGCTGTCATACTCCCCACCAGGAGAGTAAACAAACCCCTGAAAAATAAGCAAGGTCCCAATTAAATGCTTTCTTTTATAAGTTTCCTTCGTTATAGTCTTATCCCAGCAACAGAACAGCGATTAAGACATTATGTTTGTATTTGTGCAAGTATTTATGTGTATATGTGTTGTACACAGGGATTTATGTGTGTATACATCTATCTATCTATCTATCTATCTATCTATATATTCATGAATCTGTGTGTCCATATATATAAATACATGCATTTATATATGTTTCTATGTGTATATGTGATGCATACATTTATATGTATATGTATCTTTGTGCATATGTATGCATACATTTATGTAAATCTATGCATATATGTGTGTATCATACATTTATCTGTCTATGCATCTGGAATTCCAGGGCTCAGCAGTAATTTTTCCAGTAAATTACTACAGTGAAAAAGTATTCATTTATTGTAGTAAAATAGATTGGAGTTACATGCGTTCATCACAGAATTTAGAGTCAGCAGCTTTGAAAGCTGCCATAACACAGAAAATATCCAGAGGCTTAGAAATAGAAATTAAATTAAAAAATCATCCCATTTGATGAAAAAAGGGGCTGTTTTCATATGAAGCTCAAGGTGATTTCATGATTAAGACCATTTGTAAATTACATTTATTCTCCCAGATCAAGGTGCTGCTCTGGGATGCAGACACAGGCAGTGGAATTGTGGAAAAGCCACAAAGCCAGGTCGGAGTTCTCATGAAATTCCACCAGTTAGAGGGCAAATCAATGGAGGCAGTGAGCCGCCCTTATAAGTTATACATTTGAAATGAATCTGTGATTTCATGAAGTCATCACATTGATCTTAACAATCCAGACTCTGAAGAACTCTGATAAACATTTCTCCTATAGGTAGAATCTATATAACACACATGTCCACACATGCACATATATCCTCACACACATTTAGGCACATGCACACACACACACACACACACACACACACACACACACACACACACACAGTCCATATATGCATCATATACTACACATATGCCCACAAAGACACATGTACATAGGCAAGTGTATATATATGAACACCCGTGTGGCATACATTAGAAGGGGAACTATTTGGGAATGGGAAGGATGCCACAGAAGATGGGGAACAGGAACAGGAGAGACTGTGACCATGTCCATTACACAGTTGGATATCTGGAATCCACCATTTTTGAACAATAACTATACACTGATAAAAAGTGTTTTTAAAATGATTAAGCATCCACACCTGTTGATGTGCTCAGAGTGGGGACCAGAGATACAGCTCAGGCTACTAATACAAGAGGAGGAATGCCTGGTGACAACAGTGGGAAGATCCTTTCATAGCAAAAATGGGCAAGAAGGTGTTTGAAAAGTTGAGCAACTTTTCATGAGCAACTGGCAATGTTTTCAGTTGAAGGGCGGCTGCTGAAAGTTTGGATTTCATTGACTTAATGACAAATGTGCAGTCAGAAAATGTTACAACAGCCAAGATGCTATTAATAAGGCCTTGCTTGTTATTACCTTACAGGAAATTAAATACCATTCCACAAATACCAGTTTGCGATGTGCAAGTTCCTGCTGCCAGCTCCATGTCACTCTAGTCCCCATTTCATAGAAGGAAACACTTCCAAAGGAGGCTTTATGCTAACAATTGTTAATGTGCTCTGTGTTTTGAATGAAGGCACCCTCATTTGCTTTTTTCACTGGCCTGATAAAATATGTATTGGACCTGATTGTGAGGTTTCTTCAAAATAATATTCCTGGATGATCAGAATGAAAATAGAAAAACAAAATTTTAAGAAACAGAAATACAATAAGAAAATGCTCAGGGGACTGGAGAGATGGTTCAGTGGTTAAGAGTGTGTATTGAGAGGGGAGTACAAACTTGTATGGCCACTTTAAAAATTAGTATGATGGTTTTTCAGAAAATTGGGAATCAATCTATCTCAATACCTAGCAATACTCTTAGGCATATACCCAAAGGATGCTCAACCATAGCAAATGGACACTTACTCAACTATGTTCATAGCAGCATTATTCATAATAGCCAGAACCTGGAATCTACCCTAGATGTTCCTCAACTGAAGAATGGATAAAGAAAATGAGGTATATTTACACATGGGATTATTATTCAGCTGTAAGAAACAATGACATAATGGAATTTGCAGGAAAATGGATGGAACTATAAAAAATCATCTTGAGTGAGATAACTGAAACCCAGAAAGACAAACATGGTTAGATACCATAAGTGGATATTAGGTGTAAAGGAAAGGATAAGCAGGCTACAATTCACAGCCCCAGAGAAGCTAGGTAACAAGGAGGACCCTAAGAGAGATGAATGGATTTCTCCCTAGGAAGGGGAAATAGATGAGATCTCCTGGATAAACTGATTAACTGGGGGATGGGGGCATAGAGGAGAGGGAATGGGGGATGAGAACAAGAGGGAACTGGATGGGTGAGTTGGGGAAGGGACAGAGAGAGAGAACAATGAAAGAGATGTCTTTCTTAATAGAGGGATTCATTATGGGATTAGGGAGAAACCTGGTACTAGGGGAATTCCCAGGAATCCATAAGGATGACCCCAGCTAAGACTCCTAGCAATAGTGGAGAGGGTGCCTGAACTGGCCTTCTTTAATCAGATTGGTGAATACCTTAATTGTCATCACAGGACCTTCATTCAGTAACTGATGGAAGCAGATGAATAGATCCACAGCCAAGCACTGGGCTGAGCTCTGGGAGTCCAGTCAAAGAGAGGTAGAAGGGATGATATGAGCAAGGGGGGTGGTGGTAAAGATCATGATGGGCAAACCCACAGAGATAGCTGACCAGAGCTTATGGGATCTCAGGGACTCTCAAATCACAGCTGGAGAGCCTGCATGGGCCTGAACTAGGACCTCTGCACATGTGTGACAGTTTTGAGGCTTGGTTTGTTTGTGGAATCCCTGGCAGTGGGACCGGAATCTATCCCTAGTGCATGAGCTGGATTTTTAGAGTCCATTCTCTATGGTGGGATGCCTTGCTCAACCTTGATGCAGCAGGGGCTTGATCCTGCCTTGATGTGCCAGGCTTTGTTGACTCACCATCGAGGCCTTACCCTTTCTGGGGAATGGATAAGAGGTTGAGTGGCGGGGTGGGTGGGTGGGAGGAGGGGAGAGAGAGGGAACTGTGGTTGGTATGTAAAGTGAATAAAAAAATTAAAAAAGGGTGTATACTTCTCTTGCAGAGGATCTGAGATGGGTCTCCATCACCCATGTTAGATGGTTCCTACTTCCTCTAACTACAATGTACTCTTCTTGCCTCTGTGGGCAACTGTAGTCAAATATGCACACCCCCCACATAATTAAAATTTTAAAAATTCTAAAAAATGATAGTGCCTGGCTTCCACATTCTGGATACTTTGCTCATGAGCTCAGAGATCCAGGTACTTGAGTGTCTGCTGACACCATGCATCAGGATGCCCCCTCCATCCTTTGACATAAGGACCGGGAGAGTCAGCTCTGAGCTGCCTCCATCTGTGTCCTGGAACAATCTGGGCCCCAGGTGCTCTACTTCACATTCAGTGCTCTCCAGAACCATGTGGGCTCAGTATGAGTGGGTTTGAAGGACGGGAAGCCATTTTCATGCATGAGGGTCTCAGACACCCTCACAGAGATAGAAAAAGACACAGAAAAAGACACAGATAGACGGAGAAGGTCTATCTGAGGACGACTTTGGTTTCCACCACTTGAAGCACGGTGTGTGACCCACTGCTGGGTATTGTTTGTTCTACTCCTTATATAAGGCCAGAGTAGGTTCCAAGGGGGCAAAATCTGCTGGATGCATCCAGGACCCATTTTTAATTCAGAGTGGGTTGGAGAAATAAAACTTACTTTTTTGGAGAGAGAAATCTACGAGGAGGTTTTGGAAGGCGACCAGTTTAATAAACACAGCTCTAAGTAAATAGCATAAAGAATTCATGAAACTGGCGCTCGGTATTTATGGACGTCTTGCTGTGTGGGGTCCAGGAAGAGAGCCATTCACTGCTTTGCATTCTTTCCAGGACCTGCAGATGGAGTCCTTCCCTGCATGGCCTGAAGTGGCCCAGCTGAGAGAAGCCACTGTGAGAAATTATGTTTGTTTAATGTGAAGTGTGGCCCAGCGCATCGTGCTGTTGGCAGCCTGAGCCCCTGGGGAACAGGAGCAGGGAGAGTGCAGGAACTTGCTGGGCCTGCCTGTTTTGTTGTTGTTGTTGTTGTTGTTGTTGTTGTTGTTGTGTGTGTGTGTGTGTGTGTGTGTGTGTGTGTGTGTGTGTGTGTGTGTAGTAACACTTTCACACACTTTATGGGCAGAACATATTCACATCCCCACATGGGTGGGATCTCGTGCATAGACCCAGGAGGAGGCATACACAATTGTTATTTATTGTGGTGACATGTACAGAGAAAATCTTATCTTCTGAAGTGGGAAAGCCAGTGACCAGACAGAAGGCAAGGTCTCTGCCTTTTAGCAACTCTCTCTTAGCCTCTGGACACAGATAGTCTACGAGCCATTGGGAGAACTGAAGAATGGGCCTGTGTTCTATGCCCAGAACAGTTACCCTCAGAATGAGTCCATACCAAAGTAGTACGATGGAGGATTGAGCTCACATGTGCCTCTGTCCAACAAAGTAACTATGAGGCTTGGGGCTACCATGCCTTCCCTTGCCTGAGTGTAATGGTCTGGCTGCCCTGATGTCTTCTATCAATCTCAATGCTGTTATCACAGCTGGAGTAAGCAAGATGGCTGGTCAGGAATGGCTCTGGTTCCCAAGGAGGCAGGGAGAAGGGTTTGGCCTAGGCTAGGGCTTGCTTCCCCCTCAGGATTTGAGCTCTGAATCTCACCTAAGGACATCTCTATCCCAGGGGTAAAGAGAAAGGACACAGTGGCCTTCCGCTTGGCCAGATTTAGAAGGAAGCTTGTCCCCAGGTGAAGTGTTTGCATGTGGAAAACTTGTCACAGGTTCATAGTTCCAGCCTGTGGCATGGAAGGCTAGACAGGGGCCCAGCATTTTAGTCAGCCTGCAGGGTCAGTGGTTTAGTCGTTCTTTTTGCCAGGTCTACACATAGGAGTGGCTTTTGGGGGATGCTCTTGACAAGGAGGACTTGTTCCACAGAAGCCAACTATGCAGGCAGTGTGGTCATATTAAATCCTGACCTCATTTGACAGGCTGTTAGACGGCAGGCTGGCTGATAAACAATGTGGCTGAGTCTTGCAGACACCATGCTGGGTAGACTGGCCAATCACAGAAGGGCTACCCTGCTTGAGGCCAATAGAAGACTCCAAGAGGAGGCAGGTGTGAGGTCCACAGAGACAAAAAGAGTGGAGTTGCCAGGGGCTAGGCTGGGGTTTGGTGATTCAGGGGATGGAGGTTCAGTTATGGGGGATGAACAGGGTTCTGTGAATGATGGCAGTGATGGCTACACAGCACTGGGGGCATGCTTAATGCCATTTGAGGTGGTCCTGATGCACAGTTAGTGTGCAGTGTGTTTTATCAGTTTCCAAAGAAGAATCAGGGAGTAAGCTATATCATGCCCTGGGAAGAAGAGCCAGAGAGGGTCAGGATACTGAGGCTGAAATGAATTGAATAAATGGAAAACAAGCCCAAAGAAGCTGCAGAAGACCTGGGACTCCACCCACATGACTGGGCATTGAGCATGTACATGTTGTGTAGTAATTTCCTCAAAACTGAAAAGCTATCATGAAAAGAGCCTCCTTAAGACTTAAGACATTAATAATATGTAAGTCTCAGAAGTCCCTGAAACTTAGGAGATTAACAAACCTGCCCGCCCTGCTCCCCACACACACCCGCTGCCGAGGCTACATAAGGAGAGGAGTCTCTCTGAATTACTGAGCTATAAGTCATATAGAGAGTTCCAGCTTACACGAGGCTTCACTCAATCTTGAGGGGACTTTTCTGTGATGCAGCTGCCTTTGAGTCATCAATGTGACTGCTCATGCATAATGTTGTAATTTTAAAAAGCAGTGCATGAGAGATGCCATGCAACAGAGCTTGGGTGGAGAGGCTGTTTACTGGGGGGAAGTGAATGGGAAAAGGGGGGAGGGGAGAGGAGAGACCAGCCTCTGGGGACAGGAGCAGCAAAAGAGAAGAGAAAAGCAGGGGGGCTAGAGGAAAGACAGAAGCAGAGAGAGAAAAAGAGAGAGGGAGGTAGAAAGGAAGAGAGAGGAGAGACAGGCAAGAAGGAGAGAGAGAGAGAGAGAGAGAGAGAGAGAGAGAGAGAGAGAGAGAGAGAGATGAGAGTTGAGCAGGGCCCTTTTAAAAGGGAACATAGTGAATGTGCACAGGCGGTGTTCTTAGTGGCTGCAGCTGAAGATGTACTCTGCCAGAACTCCAAGGACAGGCCAGTACAGATGCCTGAATACTAACACATGATACTAATATAACCCCAATAAAACCTAGTAAACTCATTGGTTCACCAAGTTCAGCTTCGGTCTGGTGTAGGTTTCCTATCTGACAATGTTATTCAACAGCCTCTCAGAGGTTGGGCACAGAGAGGGCCCCCAGGTGTGTGGTATACAATGTCACTCTCTAGTGAGGATGGTCTATAGAGATTCTGTCCTTGGCCAGCACAGCAGATTGCTCCAGGTTGGGGCTTGGCTAGGACAAGAGTGACTCAAATATCCCCAGGTACCCTCCAGACCTAGAATCCACTATGATACCACATGCAGGTAGCTCTCTCAAGGAGCTATATGGCTCACAGAAGTGAGGGGGGAGGATGGGGACGGAAAAGAGCCAAAGGCACCTATCAGTCACCTTCCATTCAGTGTCAGCCCACTGGTCATCTATAAACTCTTCTCCTGGAGGTGTGGGTGGCTCCTGACTCCCCAGTCACAGGAGACATTGTACCCGTTAGCAAGCGACAGTGCACACCAGGATCAAGGTGCAATAGCACTTTGGGGGAAAAATCAATTTCCCAATACGTTTTCTTCAAGCAAGGTCTTGAAGCTGATTCAAAAATAATATTGTCTGACATTCAGAGAGGGCAGTTCAACATTTCCAAAGCTGAAGCTCTTCACGTGACCACCTCTAAGCCTCATGGCACCCCTGCTGCAAGAACGTGATTGCTCAGTAGAGGAAGAAATAAAAATGAGAGGTCAAGCGCTCACTCAGGAGTCAAGTCTTACAGAAGGGCCTGGGATTTTGGATGGCTACTGTATGGCTTGTGTGAAGAGCTCTCCCTAGGCAGAGGGAGGTGTCCTGTTCTAGGGAGATATTCTCTATTCCCAAGCCTTCAATTCTGTCTTATGTCCCCAAATCCAGCCCTGATACTGCTTTAGCTTTCCCAAGGTGCTCTGAGGGAGGCCAGAGGCAGTAGGCAGGCTTTGCAGTTGCATGGATGCCAGCCACAGAAGGCTATGGGCCCGTGGGGAGGACTGAGGGCTGATGGGATGTCCTTCCGTATGCTGTGAATATATGCTTCTTTTATTGGTTGGTGAATAAAGCTGCTTCAGCCAATGGACAGGCAGGATTTAGCCAGGTGGGAAATCCAAACAGGGATAGGGAAAGGTAGTAGGCGAAGTCGGAGAGACACCATGTAGCTGCTGAGGAAGCATGAGACCTGCACATCACCAGTAAGCCAAGACTATGTGAAGATATGTGGATTAATAGAAATGGGTTAATAATTAAGAGACAGAGAGCTAGCCAATAGGAAGCCTGATCCACTGGCCAAACAGTTTATAATTATTATAAGCCTCTGTGTGTTTATTTGTGATTAACCTGCTGCTTGACCTGGTGGGACAGAAACTTCTGTCCACAGAGGCCTGTGTGTTCCTATTTTCCATCCATAGAATCTGTTTCTGTAAGCTGTGCTCCACTGCTTTCCCTGAAGTGCTTGAGCCCAGGCCCCTCACACTACAATGGCTTTCTCTCTGTACCCTAGACCTCTGGAGTTGCCTGCACCCTCTCTTTCCCCGTAGTGGGGCTTTGCCTCTTTTAGATTCCACTTATTTCATTCCACTCTCTGCTTTGTCCTGCTTGTCTCTCATCCTTGGGGTCTAGCTCAGGCCTGTTGTGTCTTCCAGAGTTAGGTACTGAGTCATCCTGTGACTGCCATGCTGCAAGGCCACCGTGTATCCAGGATCTCTGAGACTCACATTCTATGGCACTCCACCTGGTGTAGAAAAGCTGGACTCCTATGGTCTTTCTGCATGAATGAGAGGTGGCAGAAGTCCGCCTTGGCCTTTGTAACTTCTGATTAATGCCTGGTCCAGCCAGCTTCCTGTAGCTTGAGTGTCCAGCCTTATCTCAGGCCTCACGTGCCTGAGTCTACCTCAGTCTCACTGACTAGTTACATACCAGCCTGGTGCATTGATGGACAAAGGACTTAGGCTTGCCAAGGACACACCAGGACTACCTCCCTGTCCTTTCAGCAGCCTGCCCCCATTGTCCAGGCCACCTGTTCCATGTTCTCTTCCAAGAGGAGCATGTCCACCACTTGTCCTAGAATATGCATCTAGGAAAGCTGTCTGTTCGGCCATGTGGATCGAGCACAGACAATATGGAATCTGCCTGGAAAAAGCAGGCTCTGCAGGGCTTGGCAGAAAGAGTGAAAGGTGGTGTTAGCAGGAACCAAGCCAGATTCTCACTTTGGGGCCCCGTTACCCCAGCCCCGTCTGTTCTTGCCAATTAGTCAATGAACTACAACCCACAGAATGCAGGATGCCTCGGGCCGTGGGCACAGGGAGGATGTACCGCAGAAGGAAAGGAAATCCCTGCCAGCTTGGAGGACTGCATGCCTGCTCAGCCGTCAGACCATTTGGGGACTCAGTGGCTTGTTCTCCATACCATGCCTCATGCCAGCAGCTCCAAATGGCCATGAGAGAGAGACCAGGTAGCCTGGAGAGCTGTGTTCACTGCGGTGCTCAACTAAGGTGAGCAGTGGTGCCCAAAGACCATGGCCCCTCTGTGAGGGAATCAGTGCTGAGAAGCTGGGTCAAAACCAATATAAAGGGGAGCCCAGGGAAGAAGTTCTGAAGGATGCTCTGCTTTGTTTTGGAGGAACCTCATCCCAGGTGGCCCCAGAAGAGAGTAAGTAGGTGAGTTTGTCAGGAGGGCTTAGGGTGTGGTTTTAGGAGGTGGGTTTGAGGAATAGATGGCTCAATGTGACACCTAAGGCTATTTCCAGGGCTGTCACACTCCAGTGATATGGAGGACAGTTCAGCATTCTTACCTTCCCAGTTGCTCGGTGCTCTGAGTGGCTTTGTATGATTCTTAATGTGGGGTCATTCCTGGTGCGTCTGCATTGAATGTGGCTTTGGTGCCAGGGCTGTTTTACGTAGTCTGAAGATAATGCACTCTGGAAAAATTGGAGACAGGGCAGCCCTGCTGGGAAGGCAGAGTGGAGCAGCCTCTGTGGAGCACAGTATGGGGGAATCCTCCAGAAGTTCAACACAGGGACTGGGGAGAGGTTCAGTTGATAAAAGGCTGCAGGCATGAAGAGCTGACTTTGATAACAAGCACCACATAAAAGGTGCCACCTGTCTATAGCTCTAGTGCTGGGGCTGGGTGGGGGGTGTCTGTATGGGGAGGGGACAGACTGATTCATGGAGTTTGCTGGCCAGCACATTTAGCCTATTGGTGAGCTCCAGGTTCCGTGGAGATTCTGACTCCAAAAGAGGGGAAGGGGATGCCAAGATAGCTCAGCAGATCAAGGCGCTTTCTGCCAAGCCTAAGGGCCTGAGACCTATCCCAGAGAATCACATGGCGAAAGGAAAAAAATGATTCCCACCACACTCCAGCCATGGCATGAGTGGGCTACCACCACCCTGAAAAAGCAAGGTGGGAAGTGATGAAGAAGATACCCAAGGTTGACCCTTGGTTTCCACATATATACGCACAGCATGTGAATACCCAGTCTCCCCACATGAGTGAACCTCCCAAGCACTTGTGAGTGTGTGCACATACACACAGTCAGCACTTTTGTATGGGGTGCATGGTATTGAAAGCAGGCACTCAACTAGTCCTTGTTTACCACCCACATAATCAGCTAAAAATGTAGGAGCTATCCAAGAACCCATCCACAGAACACACAAACACCACAGCAAGTCCATGCAAAGGAATATTAGTCACCCTTGCAAGGGAAGGGGATTCTGAAGCATGATAATACAGGAGTGGACCTTGAGGACTTATGCTTGATGACATAGTCAGTCACACAAGGACAGCAGGGTTTCCCTAGAGTAGTCAAATCCACAGAAGTGTAAAATTGGATGGAAGTTTCCAGGGCCTAGGGGAGGGAGGATGGGGAATTTAATGAAGATGGAGGTTTGGTTCTGCAGGGTCAACAATTCTCTGGAGATAGATAGCATCTGTCATGGCCTGAATCTCACATTTTGAGCATTTGGTCCCCAGTTTTGACACCATGTTGAAGGCTGTGGATTCTTTAGGAGGTCCCAGCTGGCAAAAGCTGGTGGCTGGGGCCAGGCCTTTAAAGGTTATACACTCCTGGCTCTGACTGTGACCTCCGTGTGACCTACTGAGATGTGAGGAGGCTTGGCCTCAGGTTCCCTTCACCCTGGATGGAGTCCCTATCACTGCCGTGTCCTCTCTGCTGCAATGGGCAGGAATTTCTGAGGTTGGAGTTGCAAGTAGGAACTCAACTGGTACTTGTTCACAGTAACATTATTCAGGAGCTAAAACATAGGAGCTGCCCAAGTGCCTGTCAACAGAACATGCAAACACACCATAGCGAGTCCATGGGAGCCAAAAACAATCTTTCCTCCATTTGTTACTTCTGCCAGGTATTTTGCCATGGCACCACAAAAAGCTATAAGCATGGTAGTGATGGTTTTGTGAAAAATGTGATGGTGCCCAGGGCTACAGAGCTACAGGCTTAAAAATGCTTGAAAGGATCGGTTATGTGCTCACTATTTTTCTACAATGAGAAAAAAATAGCAATAGGCATCTTGTGACGCCCCAGCCCTGGATGCCCCTGCAGACATGATTGGATCCAGGGCTGCCTCATGCAGTTGCGCCTGCTTCTGCTGGCTACCATTCTTGAAGCACAGCCATCCATTGTTCAGTTCATAGTCATCCTCAGACTCGGAGCCACTCAGTGACACACCTAAACAGAAAAGTCAGGCACTCGAGAGAGATATTTTATAGGTGAAATACCCACTGTCCAAATTATGTTTTCATCTACAATTAGGGGAAAATGTATTCCTTAACGCATAGTTTTCTTAAAAATAACAATCTCTTCCCTTGCTCATGGGAGCCCAGTGTTTGTGGCTTTTTAACAGATGGCTTGGCTCATATCCTTCGCCCCCCACTTCGATACATGAGCTTCCTTTTTGGGGGAGCCTCCTGCTGCCTAAATGGTCGACCAAAGCCAGAACAAAAGCCGTGCCACTGGCCTGTCTGCCATCTCAGAGGCAAGTATCTGTAAATGAGATCTAATTTGTCCTTCCCCACCCAACAGAATTTAAAATAAAAAGACAGGGATTGATTTTGTAGAAGCCTGGTTAAGCGTAGCACTGAAACTGCAGTCCTGTGGAAATCTTCAGAGTTAAACGTGACAAATGAGGGCCAATAGCAAGCAATCACTCCAGACACCTCACCCAAGGCTGCCGGGCCAGCAGCAGAAGGTAGGGATAATTAATCAGCCCTCCAAAATGGGCAGTGGGGCTCAGATGGACCTCAGAAGCACATTGGGGGAAGACAAGGAGTGAATTATAGGTCATTGGAGATAAGAGGCAGAAGTCTCTGAGGGTCCCATGTGAAACCCCGAAACAGTGAAGGGAGATAAATAATAGTCTGTAAGGAGGCTGAAAAGAAGAGATCAGACACAGTCAGATGGGCCAGGGATTGTGACCAGATGGTTTTCAGTACCTGAAAATGCCACCCCCTTCCATGTGCACTCACCAACCTCACCCACTGAGGTTGGTGCCAGGAAGGAGTTTTCTCCAGATTCTGTCCCTGGCATGTTGAGTTGCTCAGTCTGATTCATGGGCCATTACCTGGCATGCTGAGAATGGAGTGTCCTATGGCAGCAGGCAGCGTGTCTGCAGTGTGGCCGAGTCAAAGGCACCCATATTACTTGCAGCAACCATGCTGCCAGCAAGCTTGAGGAGACTTTGGGGTATCCTGCCTGTACTACTGCAGAGATTTGCTTCCTGTACCATTGGCTCCCTCCCCTAATAGAATGGCAGGTTCTACTTGAGGTGCACTGGAGAACATCCCTTCTAGCCCAGACTGTATCCCAGCTGCTGGAGGAGCTCTTGTTTTTTGTTTGGTCTGTGAGGGAAACATCATTCATTCATTTGTTTATTAATTCATTCCTTCATCTTTTCCAAAGCGCCCTGACCTATGTGTAGGATAGTTCTTGACCCATCTACAAACTAGGTATGAAATGGTACCATGAAAAGCTCTCACAGATGCTGATCTTACAAACTGCCCCTTTTTGTCCCATGACAATCTGATTTAAAATGGCCAGCACGTGTAGGGCTTCACATCAGGAGCCCAGGGGATACTGAGAATTAAGGCACACTCAGAGGGGATTGTTGTAGAAAGCAAGGGAGTGCAATATGCACCCAGAATGAACCAGGCTACTGGGGGACTCAACATGAGCCATTCACAAAACTGGGAATTCTTGGTTAATAGAAATGGGTTAATAATTAAGAGAGAACTGGCCAATAAGAAGCCCGAGCCATCAGCCAAACCGTTTATAATTAATGTAATGTGCTTTTTTGGGGCTAAACAGTTATGGGACCAGGTGAAAAGAAACTCCATCTACACCTGACCCTGGACCCAGGGCAGGGGAATGACCTATTTAGGTTTCTCAGATCACAAGTGATAGACCTAAGACAAGTACCCGACTCTACCAGGGGCCATTTCTCTACCAGGCTGTCATTCTCTTCCACTCAGAGGCTAGACTGGGAGAAACTGCCACAGAGGTCATCACAGAAAGGCAGCTTCCAAGTAGAAAACATGGCATGACAAAGATCAGGGGGGAGGGTGTGATGTAGTGAAGGAGCCTGAGCTTAAATCCATGAGGAGCAGAAGCCCTCTTGCATGATGGGTACTCATAGAAGAGAGGACAGGCTGGAGAGCATGGCCAAGGCAGGAGGCTATTCATCTGAGTCCATCTCCATTGTGTGTGCCCACATGTGATTGTTTGGACTCTTCAGGACAGTCAAGGTGAAGATCTTAGAAGAGTCTAGACCTCAGCTGAGCCCACACAAAACATCCTCTCTGTAATGACAGACTTCATCTAGTCATTGTTCTTTTCTGGAAAGTGGTTGGAGTCACTGTGGCCCTGCTAGGGAGGTGACACACCTGGGAATTTGATGCCCTCACCTCCAACACACACACATACAACCAACATACAGCCCAGGCTCGGCGACATTCCAGTTCAGGACTCACATTCAACTCTTCACCTGTCTGGCTTGTTGGGTCCACTGATCCTTCCTGGTGCAGAAAGTAGCCTGGACTACCATTGTAGACCCTGTTGGAAAATCTGGGAGCTCCATCATCAGCCTCTTAGGACCATAAACTAGAGGACAGCTCTGTCCTAGCTGATGTGCTGTGGGGATCCCAAGAAGCCCCTAGTGAATACGTAAAGAGAAGATGAAATCATGAATTAATGTATATTGCTTGACATGGGCACAGCCATATCAAGGATCCAATGCCTCAGGCTCATGGGAATGACAACGCCTTCCTCTGGTCAGAGTAGGTGGAAGTACAAGTGTTTATGAACAATTGACCAGTGTGTGCAAAATCTAGCAACTACAGATTCACCCTGAGGCTGCCACCAGAGACCTCTCGCCAGAACTAGCTAACTCTGCATTCTTGTGCTGTGCATAATAAGCATGCCGAGGTTCCAGGTTGTTATTCTAACAAGTGCCACTCCATTAGAGTGTGCACAGCCCACCTGACCATGACTTTTCTACACTTGTGTCCATGTGTCAGTCCTTTTTCATTCCCTTGCATCCCCTAGTCAGGTTTCTAGGACTCAAGCTGTGCAAAGAAGGTAATGTACAAGGCCATGGGGGGGGGGAGGTTAGGGCTAGAACACAGTTCAGTGGAGAGTTGAACTCTGGATCAGTGGAGAGGTGAACTCTGGCCCTGAGCAGAGGATAGATCCTGGAGGAGACGTCCTTTGTCTGGAACCAGTCTGTCTATCAAATCTGCCAGATCTGAGGGTACGGGAGGAGGAGGGAAATATTTGTCCCATACACTCATGAACAGATGTGGAATGCTATTGCTGCCTAAACCCTCCAGGGGCCACCTTAAGCTTGTTCAGTATGCCAGGTCCCTCAGAGATCTGGAGACAAGAGTTGTACGAGGGTGTACGGGGGCACGGGATGAGATCAGCTCATCTTGTCTTTAACATGAATCAGGTAGAAGGGTCTAGGATCTTCTGAATTTCCTCCCATAGACTTGGTTGTTCCTGGGTCATGGCCCTGTTTGGTCAAAGGGCATAGGACCCAGTGGAGACCTCTGCTCCTGGGGACTAGCAGTTGCTCTGCTGTGTCTGTCTGGTTTCAAACCCTTTGCTCTTTCAAAATTGATTCACTGCTTCAAGGATGATAAGAAAATTGGTTTATTACACGGTCTTATCTAAGATGAACCTGAGCCCTGTGGGTCTATGGCTGGCCCTGTCTCTGAGAGTGCTCCCTTGGAAAAGAGAGTTTCTTCTCTTCGAAAGACTGTGGATGACATAGAAAGAGGGTGCTGGAGTAACCCAACATCTGGAGGGGTACAGGCCAGGCCTGTGTGGGTTTAAAGTGAGGGGGATGCAAACACTTTGTGGTCTTAAGGACAAAGCTTTGTATTCTGGTAAATGACTCTCCCAGCTTCATAAATGCTAATGCATTTAGGTCTTCAAACTTGCAAGAGGCCTCATGGAGAGCAGAGAGTGGGGTCACATATGTACACCCATTATCCCGGTATGGGACCATGCTGATATTGGGGTGCCAAACTTTGAGGATCACAGTGGCTAGGCACAGGTTGTCTGTCTGTGACCTGTAAGCACACAACTTCTTTAAGTTCCTTGGGTGTTTGAAGTCCAAGTCTGGCTGAGTTGAAACACGAGGCCTGTGGCTACTGAGCTGGGCCAGTGGTTTCTAGCCTGGCTCCATGATCTGGTGTAGGGGCTATTAAGGAGAATAGTAGACAGGACTACCAGCAGGCTGATGGGGCAGTGAAACAAACCATCCCAGAGCTTCTACTGGAGAGGAGCCACTGTACAGCCTCATGAGAAAGAAGTGCCAACTCAGGGCAGAAACTTCAAGATGTACCCCAGCCTTTGAGTGACATCTCTATCAGCCAATCCAAGGCATTTCCCTCAAGACGAGGGCTGGCTGTTTTCTGCCTGTTCCAGCACTGGGTTCTCCGAGGTGGTCCTGGGTCAGCAATTTATTATGGGAGCTGTCTCTGCATAATTCTACTTCTTGCTTCACCTCCCAATCACCCACATAATACCCCAACCCCAGGGAAACCCCTGTAGAACAAAATTTGTCCTGGTTTCTCTTCTGGAAGACCAACTGTCTAGTGGGTATCCATGTTGAGCATGGATCATGGTGGCTTGCCCACTGTCAAGGAAAAAATAGTGGGGGTGGGGAGGGTTATCATGGTAGGAGGCAAGGAAAGAAGGGAGTTGTGGTGATCCATCTAACACCCAGAGTTAGAACCTTGTCCACTAGGTGATAGAAAGCAGGCAGAGGGTCACTGTGCATCTGGGAACTTCAGTGTGGTCTCAGTGGTTGCTGAAAAAGAAGACAGCTCTTGTGATATTATGGGACAAAGAAGAGGCTTATATAGTCCATGGTCCAGACCCAGCAGATGTTGCCACTTATAGTGGGTGGGTGGGACTTTCCACCTCAGGCAACATAATCATGCCAATCACCCTCAGACACACCCAGAGGCCTGCTTAATCTAGACAAGCCTTCTCTGAGGTTCTTTTTTTACAGATGATACAAGAATGTGTCTTGTTTACAGTTAAAATGGAAACTTTCATAGTCAGTGGTTTGAGCGGATGCCCTCATAGGTACACACAGTAGCAATTCCTGGCAGTGAGAATGTGTATGTTCCTAGCTTGTGCAGCGACTATATTGCATCTATCACCAGTTCCTACTATCAAAGAACTTTTGATAGGTTCATGCAGTGTATTTCAATCCTATTCACTCCTTTCCCCCAACTCTGCCCAGATCTGACCTCAGTTCCTTACACACCCGACTTTGCGTCCTGTTTAATTTTTCAACCCATAAAGTCCAATTTGTTCTACTCACATACTCTTGAATATGTGGACCACTAAATATAGTCAACTTACCTGGGACCACATCCTTAAAGAAAACAGATTTCCCCTCTCCCAACAGCTGTCAGTTGCCAATAGCTCCTCATCTAGGGGTGAGACTTCATGCCCACCTTCCCTCTTTACACTGAGATTTTATCTGGCTTGAGTTTGCACAAGTCTTTTGCATGATGTTACAAACATCATATGTGCTGGAAACATTGTTTCCTTGTTGTACTCATCTATCTCCTTTGACTCTTAAAAATCTTTCTGCTCTCCCTTCTGCAATGATCTCTGAGCCTTGAGTGAGGGGAGTGTGACAAAAATGTCCCACTTAAGGCTGAGCATCTCTAAGTATCTTATTCTCTGATCCTTGACCAGGTGTAGGCCTCTATGTCAATCACCAACATCTTCAAGAAGAGAAAGCTTCTCTGAAAATATCATATACCTTAGTCACTGAACATGAATAAACCAACCGGGTGTTCACCTGGAAGCTTCATCTCTATTGTCTCATTGTCTCCATTTTTTATGTGCTCCTTTTATAGGATACACTTGCGGAATTCAGCCTGTTAACCCTGGCAGCAGCCTCACACCCACCCAAGTTCACATCTCTGATTCCATCCTTCTCTCTGCTTGACCCAATCTTCTGTCATTTTGCTCATCATGTGTCTGGGAGCAATGGGTTGTGTCTCATGTACCCCACATAGATTGAGCAGGCAGCAGACTCTGTTATGTAGATATGTATGGGCACACTCCACAAACAACCCCACGCTGCTCTTCCCAGATAATATTGTACCATCATAAAATGCCATGTATCTCCAACTGGAAGATTTAGAGACCCAGAGAGGGTAGGGACAAGTCACAGGGACTGGGGTCTCCTCATTTTCTACTCAGGTGGGTGATCAGACACAATGCACAACACAAGATACACCAAGGACAAAACTAACAGCTTTAAGCAAATTTTAATACAATTATTGTCAGAAAGGACTTTTTGGAAGATATTGCTGGGGGTCAAAAATAGGTTAATGGGGCTGCCAAAGTAGCTCAGTGGTTGAGAGTACTGGCTGATCATGGAGAGGACCTGGGTTCTGCTCCAACACCCATGTGTCAGCTTAAAATCACCTGTAGCTCCAGTTTCAGAAGATCCAACACCAAGGGATCTGGTGTCCTCTTATGATCCCTAAAAGTACTACATTCATGTGGTACACAGATAAACATGCAGATGTACACACACACACACACACACACACACACACACACACACACACACACTCATACACACATACATTCATACACACACTATTTTAAAAACCATTCAAAGCATAGCAAATCCTCAAATTTCATATGATTTTCTTTTTAAGGCTTTAAAGAATGAAACTAAATGCCACATGTAACATGCTCTTTTTATGTAGTTATTAAAATTGTTTTTCTGTCTATTAATCTCTGCCACCTCCCCCATCTTCTTTCTATGTATCTAGCAAGAGATATCTTGGATTCTTCATGCAATAATGTGTTTCTGAGTGGAAGGGTTAGGCTGCCTGTCATGCTTCTCTTCATATCCCGGGGTAGCTTTATTTCTGTGTAGTTCACATGCTGTGGCTACACTATAAAACACACACATAAAGTTGGTTTTCCTTTAAGTCTGATGTGTCTGGGGAAGGAGGCCTATGCCTGGACTTCTGTTCAGCATTTGAATGGCATCAATGGAGTTTTTGATAGATGTAAAAGAGGCTTTGGACATAGCAGCAGGTGACTGTGGTAAAGTTCCTCCCTTTCTTCACCTAACAGAGCTTTAAGGGTGAGATGTAGTATTGGGTCTTGGACATAGGGAGGTCTGTGGGCCTCCCTATGGTTATTGTGCACCTGTGCATATGACGGTCCTGTTTTGGGAGGGTATCTAGCTCTCCTGAGTTTGGCCAATGAAGTGGAAAATGAAGAAAAAGCCACCCAGTATCCAGGAAGGCATGGCCAAGGGGATAAAAGTGTTCCTTGCTATGCAGCATCTCATATATCTCCTCCATGCTGGTGTTTATCTTCTGTCTTCTGGCTGTCCATCATGCAGTGCTCTCTGGCCCTGCTCCTAGAGGATTTTGTCACACCACTATCTTTGATGGCTTCCCTAGGCCACAAGATCTGGTGCTCAGCACATGTTTCTGGCTTGTATGAATGGATTTAATTTGGTGTCATTCATCAATATGGACCCCCAAGTCCCCTCTCCAATATACAATGCTCATGAGCCCCGTGCACTTGTCGGAAACTCTGGCTCCTCTCAGGTAATTTGCTTTCATTTTTCCTTTATGAACTGCAGCATGGTTAAGTGGCCTGAATTGCCATGTATTTAAAGGCAGGGTTGATTTTATTTTTCTTTTGGGGGTCAGGGGACTTTCTCCACATTTTTCTTCTGCTGGGTTAAAGGAGACATCAGTAAATGAACACCTTCAGTCGTATTTACTGCTCAGAGAAACTCAGGCTGCTTTAGAAAGGGGGAAAATGGAGCGTCCAGAGATCTTGCTCCCAATAAAACTGCTGAAGCAAGGTCAAACAGTTCCAGGAGGAGATAAAATGTTAATAAACGGTGGCCATTGTCCCACATGCCCGAATTTATGCAGTACATCTCCATGGCATCGCTCTCTCCTTGGTTAAATTCGGTGAGTAATTTCTGACTGTATTCATTGCTGGAGGATATATTTCTTTAGCGTTAAATATCACTGGCTGTGCATTTTGATATGAGAAATGCAGGCTGCAATTTATAACCAACACGATCGTAAGTGAATCTCGGCTGTGTTGAGAAGCAGGGCACAGCAAATGTGTGCCAGCTCCGGAGTGTTTATTTTAGAATCCGTTTGCAGGGAAACATCATTTCCAATTCCATTGTCGGGTTTTAATCCAGGATTGCTCATTCCTCCCGCAAACATCCTTGGCCTTCAGGTGCCCACGTGGCCTCTGGGGAATCCATCCTGCCTCCTAGCTTCCTGCCTACCCTCCTTGCCCAAGGACCTCGAGGGAGGGAAGAGGCAAAGGGATACTCTTAGACAAAGACAACACACAGATACTGATGAGGCTCATCCCAGAGTTCCCCATGGTTAGGAGAAGATTTGGGGTGCTGTAAGGTTCATGATTGGCTGAGCTGCAGCCCACTGCCTCATTCTGCCTGTCCTGTTCATCATTAGCCTTTAAGGGATCGAATGTTTGAGTGACAGTAAGTGTTCAAAAGGCAGAGTCCTAGGGGATGTTTTTCACATTTTTCTTCCTCTCTTGCCTACAACAGCAACAGTGCTGTTTATGGCTGTAAGTGTCCTAGGCTCCAGTAGCTTCAGCATGGGTCCTACAACCAGGAATAACCAAGGGCTTTCTAGGCTTCCTAGTACCTCATGACTGGAGCCTTAAGAGTGAAAAGACCTGGTGGAAAGGAAGATGCCAGTAGAGTGAGGGGGACACCTCATCAGCTCTGCACTGCCATGGGGCTGACACCAGAAAGTAGAAGAGGCACTAAGTGAGGGAACTGGATCCATGGGACGGTACCCCCACAATGGAGTCCCTTCTATTTCTTTTCACCTCTCCCCTCCAACAATGATGGCAAAAGACTGCAGGATCCTCTAGGTCACATGCTGGATGGGAAACTAGGGCACAGTAGTCTTTGGTCAGGTCTCTGAGCTCAGGAACACAGCATCCTACACAGTCCCCTTCCTTGGACCCATGTTCTTTTGCTCTACCTGTGCTTTTCCTGTCTTGGAACACAATAAAAAGTAAAGCCTAGTCATCAGTGAAAAGCTGGTCTCCAGTATTTATCCCCTGTGCATGAATGGGCTTTGGGAGCCCATTCCCTATGGAGGGATACTCTGTCAGCCTAGATACATGGGGGAGGGCCTAGGTCCTGCCCCAAATGATGTGACAGACTTTGAAGATCCCCCCACAGGAGGCCTCACCCTCCCTGGGGAGTGTATGGGGGATGGGATGGGAAGGGGAGTTGATGGGGAGCAAGGGAGGACAGGAGGGAGAGGGAACTGGGATTGGTATGTAAAATAAGATTGATTTAATTTAAATACAATTTATTTTAAACAAAAAAGCTGGTCCCCCATTGGGCAGAAACACATGGCTCCACAGTGAAGTTTGGCACGTGTATAGTGCAACTAGGATGGCCTTTAGTGGTTTTGGAGGCACAGGGTTCCTGCCTGCTGTGTGATCCTGGGCTGGTGACCCCATCCCTCTCAGCCTCTACATCTTAGCCACAGCAATGATTGAGCCTCCCAGCCTCAGATTTTTACCCTGGAAATCAGGCCTCTGTCAGAAAGACAAGTGTCCACCAACGCCAGTTTCTAACCTCCCATGTCTCAGTTTACCTACTCTTAAAATGTGTTGCCCACCTGTGACATGATGGCAACAAGAAGCTCTCAGGCTGTGTGTCCTTGCTAGTGCCCTAGTCCGAGCTGGTGTGGGAGGAAACACAGCAGGCAGGAACCTTGACCTTCCTGGGGTCGCCCGTCTTGATTTCTTAAGTTTATTTGACCAGAGAGGCAATGCCCAGGGTAATGGGGTTGTAACTCCTACAGACTGCTGCAGTACCCTCTATAGAGGGGAGATTGCTTAGACATGGGCCTTGGGTTGGAGTTTCTAGCCTTCTGTGCCTCATTTTCCCTTCCTATGTTAGCTAATCAGTGACTAGGGACATGGTATCTGCCTGGTTATTTTAATTTTCTATCAGGACAAGGAGGCTGTAACAGCCATGGGGATCCTGGTCAGGCATGCAACATCTGACCTTGCTGCTGTGTGGCTGTTCCCTTGAGACTGGAAATCCGTGCTCACAGCACCCAGGACAGCAAGGGCTTGGAGCAGACTCCAATGGAAGGAATTTGCAAAGAGCACCATTCTGAGGCATGCTGACAAAGAGTATGTGAGTTTTCTCTCTTGATGCCTTATGGAAAATAGTTCTTAATCACTATCCACAAAAGGGCTACCTAAGCCTTGGAGGTCATAATGTCACCTGACAAGGCATTTTCTACATAAAAGATGGAGTCTCTAAACCACAGACACCTAGCACCATGGTTTCCTGTTAGAAAACTTCTCAGAGTCTCTCCCAGAGAACCTGAGTCCCTGCAGGCTGAGCAGAGGCGAGACTCCCTTATTCACCTGCTTCTGAGTTTGCTCCTATGATCCCCCACCCAAGTATTCTGTCTCCTCCAGTGTTAATGGCATCTGTCTGAAGTGTTATCACCACGAATAACAGCTTCCAGTGTCCAGGTCATCCATATCCTTCCTGGGTGAACAAGGAGTGATGCTGGCTCCAAAACCAAGTGTCATGGCAGTGAGAGACACCTGAAATGACTCACAAGAGAATATCTCCCCTCAGGGTGGTCCAGCTCCAGTCTCACTATAGCTTCCTTTTGGATGGTATCTCTCCTTTTGAATGACATATCAGATAGTCATGGGTACCCTGAGGCACCCGCAGTTGACACAGCATTCAATAAAATAAATGATCTCAATGGTTATCTCCCCTCCTACTGCAAATTCCAAAAAAGTCCCTGGACCTTGTTTGTGTTTACCCTTCAGCATTTGTGTAATGTGGACAAGTGAAGCAGAGGAAACTGAACAGCACTGGGAGGGGACTGGGTAGCACTGAGGGTGCTCCTGGGAAGCACTGGAGTAGAGACAACTGAATGGTGCCTGGAGCAGACTTGATGAGAATCTGAAGGACAGCACTGGAAATAGAGAGGACTAGATCTATCCTGCAACAACCTGGACAGGTGCCGAGAGGTTAGTGTCCATCAGGGATTATACCTTAGAGCAGTCAGAAGCACCCTGGAGTCAGGTACAGGAGGCAGGACACCACACCTAACAAGTCAGGGGAAGGCAACATGAAGCAACTCTTGCCATCTAGGGCTGTTGGTTGAGAGTAGTCCTGCATTGACTCCCCCAGAATACAAAGGGAGGGTCACAAGGCTAAACTCTGAACTGGATTCTCCAGGTTTGGGCCAAGGATACAAGATAATGGTGATACAAAGTGAGAGGGAACAGAGAAGCAAGTTCTTGGCTGTTTCCTGGGGGGACACCTGGCAAAGTTAATGCTGTCAAATTGGCAGGATCTAGAATCACTTAGAAGACAAGCATCTGGAAACTCCTAAGTTGGGTTAATTGAGAAGAAAACATACACCTTAGCAACGAATGGCACCATCCCATGGACTGGGTCTTGAAACTAATAAAAGGGAGAGACTGAGCTGTGTACCAGCATCCATCTCCCTCTCCCTTCTGACTATGACATGAAATTACAGACTGCCTCATGTTCCTGCTGCCATGCCTTCCCTGCCATGGTGGGCTATACCCTCAAACTGTGAACTCTGATACAGTTTTCCCCCCTTTTTTCTGAGATTGCCTTTGGTGGGTATGTCAGCCCAGCAAGAAGAAAAACAATCCTCACCCCACCCCATTCTGCATTTATTTGTTCAGTCTTTGGAGTCAGGATATCAGGACTATTTGTCAGAGTTGGAACCTGATTTGTGGCATTAGTGTGCTCCCCAGGTCACACGCACACAATAATATTAATGAACAAAACATTTTAACAAGAATAGGTGATAGGGGACCTCTGTGTTCTCTGTGAATGCCATACAATTCTGCAGAATCGGCTTGAGTGTTACTATGTTTTCACATTCTCAGAGACTCTGAAGCCAGTCCTCGGTGGTCACTGAGGGATAATTGTATCTGATTGTCAGCCTACTGTCAGCAAGTGTGATGACCAGGAAGAGCTAAACTGTAGGTGTTCTAAGAAGGAGATCGTTCACTTAACAAGGCAAAGCCACAGTAACCCCAGAGAGTAGTGACCAGAGCACACACTGCAGAAAGCAATCTTGTTAGGCTTAATAAAAAAAAAGGAAAAAAGAGCCACAGACATCAGGAGCGAAAGCCTGTCAGTCAAGCAGCTCGTATGTGGATCCAAACCAAGGTGTATTAGTTCTAAAAGGTGTTGGAGGAGCTGGCAAGTGCTCAGAGCTCCATCTAGCCTGCAATCAGTTCTCAAGGACAAGGCTGGAGTGGCTTGGAGTGGATTTAACTGAAGACGAGGGATGCTGGCTCTTTCAGATGACCACAGGCCTCAAACTTTGCATGAGAAGGAAGGAAGGAGAAAGAGGCCAAGCATACTGAGTGCATCTTCCTCCCTAGGGGGCCAAGGCTGCTCCCTGCCTAGAAAGCTTCAGCAAGCTCATCCTGGAGCAGCTTCTTTTTGTACTTGAGAGCATTTTGCCTCTAACTGTAAGATCAGCACATGAGCATCAGGGAAAATAGAGAGAAGTTTAAAAATAAATAAATACCTGAGCCAGTCCAAAAAAAAAAGATTCAGAACATAGTTTTTTGCATTAATTCTATAGTTTTTCTTCTCTGTGAAAAACTAGCTGACCCTGTACAGACCAGGCAGAATCTGCAAGCTTGTGATAGGACTCCTGCCTCCCACCAACAGCCGCAAGAGTCAGGGACTGCTGAAGCTTGGGGGCAGGAATGAGACCTGAGGAGGGACAGGCCTGACGCTCGAGGAGGCACCTGGATGGACAAAGCCACAGGATGTGAAGACCCTACCCCCAGAGAGATTCACTGAAGAGCCAGACCATGTGGCTTGAGTGAGCCAAGCAATCCCTGTGACATACATTCTATAGTTTGTCACATCAAGGCCACCATGGAGACTTGCTTTCTGCCTTTTGATCTGTTACAATCTGAGCAAAATCTGCAAATATGTACATATTAGTTAATGAAGCCCAGACTCTCGTATGAACAAGTCTACGATAAAGATTTGGGTATCTAATTTTGTGGCATTTAGGGTGCTCCCTGAAAGGGGGTGCCTATCAGATATCAAGAGCTGCACCTGTTGGCCACAACACTTGGGATGCAATTGTATTAGTTTTTCTTATCCTCACTGTGGCTAAACACCCTCCAGAAACCTCTGCAGTTAAGCAAGGTTTAATGTGAAACTGGAAGCCCTCACTCTAGCACAGCAACTCTAACAATATGGAAACTTCCAGGCCGTGGATTGCACACCTGCTGGCGCAGAGTCTATGGCAAGCAATCACTTTTTCGGGGAACCCAGTGACTTCATAGACTTTGACTCCAAGTGCCACTTTTCTGCAAAAAAGGTGGAGGAGTGAGGTTGCTCCTGAGCCCCAGTGGTCACAGAGCCCATTGTGCATGGCTGAGAGCTCTGAGGGAAGAAGGGAGGCATCAAGCAAGGGTCACAGTAGTGTCACATTAATGTCAGTCTTCACATAACAGATCTCCAAAGCCTCAGCTACAGAAACTAGCTCAGGACATACAGGACCTAGCTTTCTCCCATGCCACCCACGGAAGCTGATTCCCAGGGATGCTGGTATTCTGTTGGAGGTTCTTCTGCTGATGGCAGCCAGCCCACAGAAAGGTGGCTGTGGCTGCCAGCACACTCCAAATGAAGGCTGCCAGGTGGGAGTCAGCTGGGTAGCTGCACTGAGGGGTCCTGGCTCAAGTTAGCCATGACACAGCACTGCCCAGACATTGCAGATCATACACAATGGGACCACAGGGGCAGCCTACTGCCACTTGAAGACAGATTGCTGGGAACACTCAGGCCTTTTAGCTCTTGCTGCTCTTCAGAGACAGATGTCTTATAAATATTAATCCTTCTGCAATCACTGCTCCTTGGGAAATTGATCACTCACAAACTCTTGGGTTCCTTGGACTTTCTGTGAATACCAGGGTCCCTCAGAAATCAATGCTTCTACCATCCCTTGGAGATGGTCTTCCCTGAACATCAAGAATCCCTCAGCTGCTACTGGCTGCATAGCCACGCTCAGATATGAGCCCATAACTGTGACTGGGAAATGCTTCCCCACACACTCCCATAGTGCCTCCCATAGGCACTCCTCTGCTCTTCTTTCCATTCCATGTACAGTCCAGGAGGAGGCTTATGGGCAGGATCCAGGCTCTTACCAGTATGCTCCAGGATCTTCCCAATGCCCATCTGGATCAGTCACTATTTTTCAGTGTGGACTGTGTGGATTGTGTCTGCCACAGACCAGAGAGATGGTACCCAGCATCTTCTCAGCCTGGCATCCTTTTCTGACTACTTGACGGATCTGGGTGACCACATTGAAGAGGAAGGACCCCTATAAGACCACAGTGACCCTCTATTGGGGCAGCTCCTCAACACAGGTGTGACCTTGAGTATAGGGACCCCTTAACTCAGAACCCCACAGTCCTTGATCTCACTCTGTGGAAATCAGGCTACCCACAACTGCTTCCTTTCTAGGCTGCATTGAGTTTCAGCCACCCACCACAAGTGGTCTCAGAATTTGCACTGACTTGTCTGTCTCTCCAACTTCCCCTAGTGTCAGTCAGCCTCCAGGTCATGTGACTCCCCTCAGAGCATCTACAACCTCAATTCCCAGCTCTCTGCCTCCAATCCAGAATGCCACCATTTCCTCTGGCTCCTGTAGAGAACAATCAGCCTGACCAATTCACCCTCCACCCAGTCTCCAGTAGCTTCTCATGGTTAGGAGCAAGCTCAGGACTGCTAACATGGCCTGTCTGCCCCAGGAGACTTCATCTTCTGCCTCACTGCCTCCCTTGCTTGACCAGGGAGATGTTTTCTCTCATACTCCATCCCGTGGCTTCTCTGACCACCTTCCGTGTGTTAGAGCCACTGCCCTGTGATCTCAGGGCCTTGGAACATGTAGCTTTCTCTGAAGCATGCTTCTCTGAGGGCCTCTCAGAGCTCAGAGGAAACCCTTGTTCTTCCCTGCCACCCCACTGCTCCGTCTCTCTAATGTAGACTCTAAGTGACATCTGGAACAACAATTCAGAATTAATTTCCAACACACAATCAAAGATAAGTAGGTACACAGAGAGACGAGAGGACATGAGTGAGAACCGTGAGAGGAAATGGACCCAAAAGCAGACCACTGGAATGCCAGACAAGGATCTTTGTAAATGTAAATCTTTTGATATATGCTCCACATCTGAAGACAGAGAAGCCAAACTTCAAATTTCTACAGTGAACTTGAAGTAGTAAAATGGGATGAAGGGTTTTATAAAGCAGCAAAAGAAACCCAAAACATAAAAATGCAGCAAAATACCCATACACATAAAATGATAATAATTTCTAAAAAGACTTGTATCTGAAATCCTGGAGAAAACAATAAGTAACATAAATGGTGCAGTAGCAGGAGGGGAGGAGCTCTTATGAGAAAATCTCTCCAAAGCTGATGAATCCAGATTCAGCAGCCTAGAAAATACAGAGCAAACAATTAAGAGTCCACACATCAATGCATCAGTCAAAAATTCTTCTGTCTCTGTCTCTCTCCTATTCCTCCACCTATCATTCAATCATCCAACCATCCAACCATCCATCATCTTTATCATTATTAGTTCTTTGAGAATTTCAAATTTAAATTCCATAAAACAGAGGGGAAAGGCTTCAAGGGGAAAAATACATAATGACAGTTAATATCTTGGTACCAACTATGGAAGTCAAAAGACAATGAAATGTTTTTAATCTAGGCAAACAAATGTAATCACAAATTTAAGTTTCTATTCTGATAGGTGAACTTTAAAAATTGAAAGAAACATAAATACATTTTCACACAAAAATTGAGGAAATTTGCAATGATTAGGTTTTATTATTACAATGAAATTTCAGGGATCCTTCAAGCAAAAAAAATGATAGAAACAGAAAGTGGAGTTAGAGGAAAAGTGAAGAGCAATGAATATAGAAATAGTTGGGTATTATTATGTGAATGAAATTATCCACTTAACATTTATATAAATTTATATGTTAAAATCACTGTGAATTCTGCCTATATGCAACAAATAACATATTTTGAAATGTATATATATATATATAAATTATGTACATGTAGTATGTATAATAGGTAAATTACATTAACATATATATGACTGTACTTATATGACCGTGTGTATGTTATAGTTAAAGTTCAGTGCAAGCATTCCGCCAATGTTGGGATTTAAAAGGTTAAGAATGATAAGTTTCTTGAATTTTTCTATGTAGTGGAAGAAATCTCAGTGAGCAGCTTTGTAATTACATTTTATTTATTTATTTTGTATGTGCGTGTGCTTTTGTGTGTGAAGGGGTGTGGGTGTCTGGGGGCATGTGTACGCATGTGTGTGTATGCATGTGTGTGTGCATGCATGCGTGTATGGCTATGTGTGTGGATATAGATGTATGGGTGTATGGGTGTGTGAGCATCTGGGTATGCATGTGGGGGGTATGTGTGTGTATGTGTGGGTGTATGGGTGTGTGTGTATGTGTATGCGTGTGGGGGGTGCATGTTTGTGGGGAGCATGCATGTGTCACTGTGCTCATGCAGAGGTCAGAAGACAACCTGTGAATCTGTATTCTTCTTCCACATTGTGGAAAGAACCAGGGAAGGAACTCATGTCACAAGGCTTGGCAGCAGGTGGCTTTACCTGCTGAACCATCTATCAGTCTCAGATTTTGTAAATTCAAACAACCACTGGGATGCTTGAAGAGCATCAAGTCACATGAAGTATCCAGTCAGCCCAGGAGTGTGGGGCTCTTACAGATGAACGAAACCACTTTGCAGTATGAGGTGACCGTGAACCTTTGAAGACAAGATGGAATATTACAGTTGAAAAGTGATGTGTTTGAGCTGGAGAGATGGCACTCACATTGAGCAGCTCCCAACCACCTGTAACACCTGCTTCAGAGAATCCAACGCCCTCTTCTGGCCTTTGTAGACATTGTATTCATATACACATCCTGTCCCCAGACACATACACATAATCCATAAAAAATTTGTATGAATGACGTGGCAACTCTACTCATACTTCCCAGGTCAAAGGTCAAGAAACTCGGACTTACAGGCTCACTTTCCATGCCAGATGTAATAAGCACAGGTGTGTTCTAACCCGTGGATCTTTCCATCTTTCCCTGGCCCACGTCTTTTCCCTTTCCATTCTCCACTGATTAACCCTCTGCTAGATTAGGTGAGATTGACTCCCTTTCTAAAACCACTAAGTGGCCATATGTCTGTGTCCTGGCTCCTTGGAGACTCAGTGATGGGCACAGGTTAAACCTGGTCAAGGAGGGTAACCTGAAGACCACTGATGGAAATGCCAGGGAAGAGTGGATTATTCTACCTAGGCTCAGGCCCTGGAGGCACGGAATCTTGTCATCATATAAGAACTCTGTAACTGTCTATAATTCGTTGTTTGTCATCCTTATTATTATTGGCCCTGGGAAGTGTTTTTTTTTAGAGATTTTCTACCCTAATCACTCCCACACATCTCATTAAATGTGAATATAGCTAATGTAATTTTGTATCCGTCTGTATGCTGCTTTTTCCTATGAGAACCACAAATAATTACAATAGAAAGGCTTTGGCAAGTTGTTGGTTTGTTTGCATCTACTAAGAACCAATTTTATCTTCTTCGGGGGAAATCGACGTTGCTAAAAATTTGCTGCAGGGCTGGGGTGGAGCTCAGTGGGAGAGTGCTTGCTTAGCAGGAACAAGGCCCTGGGTTCAATTCCCAGAACTGTAAAAAATAAAAATAAAAAGACAATACAGTAAAAAAAAATATGCTGTGTAAATAAAGCCGGTGCAAAGCGGAGCTGGAGACCCTGAGGGTGTCATGGAACCCTTGGGTCCGGCAGAGGCAGAGAGTCAATACAGCCTGAAGGGACCTCTGTTATTGAAAACAGTAAATTCTAAACTTAGTCTCATGTGCATGAGGGGATTTGTGTCTGTTAAACAGAAAGAACCCTCACAAATGACCACCAGAAACTCAGCTTTGGCCTCAACAGCATTTTCATGTGACTGGGTGACATTCCACGCATGGCATTAATCCCTTTAGTTCTTTTGTACACCTCTGATGCCACTATCAAGACAGTCCCCCATTGTAAGGTTATTACTCAGTCACTTTCTCCCCTCAGTTTCCCTCCCTTATCTTGGGCAGTGCCACCTCTGGGGCAGTAGTGCCAGGCTGCACAAGAAAGTAGGCTGAGAAAACCTAGAGAGAAAGCCGATAAGCCGTGTTCCCCTTGTCTGTCCTACATACCTACATCCATCCTCCATTCATTAATCTGCCCATCCCGCCCTTATTTCTTCTTTTCCTCCTTTACCCATTTCATCCCTTCACCTACCTGTATATCTACCCCTCTGTGCTTGAGTTTTGTTTGCTTTTGTTTTGTTTGCTTTTGTCAACTTGACACAAACTAGAGTCATTTGGGAAGAGGGACTCTTAACCGAGAAAATTACTCCATCAGATATGCCTGTATGGAAGTCTGTGAAAGTGTTTTCTTGATTGATGTTGATGTGGGAGTTCCCAACCCACTTTGGGCATTAGCATCCCCAGGAAGGCGGTCCAGGGTTATATAAGAAAGTAGGTTCAGTAAGCCATGGGGAGAAAGCTGGTAAGTAGTGTCCCTCCATGGCCTCTGTTTCAGCTCCTGCCTCCAGGTCCTTGCCTTATGTTTCTGTCTTCGTGCCCTTAATGATGACTGTTATTGGAATGCGTAAGTAGGATAACCCCTTTCCTCCCCAGTTTGCCTTTGGTCATAGTCTTTATCACAACAATAAAAAGCAAATGGGACCACCTTTCCTCCATCCGGTCAACCATCTATTATTCCACCTCTCAATCTGCCTATTCATCTTTCCATCCAACCACCCTGTGCTCATTCATTTACGCACACACCCGTCCACTCGTCTACTCATTCATCTATCTGCACAACCATCTACCCACCCCTCCAGTCATCCTTCTTCCCATGCCTCCATTGGCCTCTCTGTATTCATTTCCTTCTCACTCATCTTCCATCTGGGTTCATAGATCCATTCTCAACATATTTTTTTTCTCTTCAGGTAATCTATCCACCTCAGCTCCACATCAATACACATCTTGTGAAAATCTCCATTTTCTCATGGTCAAACGTATGGAATTTATCTGTCATCACACTGGTGAACTTTGCTGTTTAAACTTTGTCCCTGAACTTTGTGTCATGACCTCCTGGACCCTTTTAGGGCTTTGTTTCTTTATTCCATCTATTTTCTGGTTCCTCTTTCAGAATTTTAAAGATAAAATCTGTGGTGATCTCTTGCTTACACAAATAAAGCCTGTCTGAAGATCAGAGAATGGAGTTTGCCACTAGCTAACCATAGAGGTCTGGAGGTCTGTACAGACAGACAGGAAATGAGGTGGCTGGGTGGAGAGAGGATATAAGTGGGAAGAAACAGGAACTGGCTCTCTTGTCTGCTGAGATGCAAAGGAGGTAACAGTGGCTTTGGCTTGCTCCTTCTTCTCTCTGATCTCTCAGCATTTTCCTCTATATCTGACTCTGGATTTTTATTATTTAGACCAATTTTTTACAGAAACCCCTGACTCTGACACTCTAGTCTCATGCCAAGCACAAAAGTTGGCTTTGTTTACCTATATACTATTTTCTTCACATTAGCCAGCCTCCCTTCTTCCTAATTATCCAAGACCCTCCTCCTCTAAGATCCCACAGATGTCTCTCTTCCTTAGAAGAAAAGCTAACTTCCCCCTCCTTAATAAATCCTCATTGTTTTGCCTTCCTTTGTTTTCCTTACTATAACCTCAGTGGCAGTCCCCATCTCTTCACTTCCCAGCAGACCAAACTTCTTAAGGTGACTTCATGGCCATCCCAAAATTCTCTGACTACTTACAACAGCCAGAATACTTTATTGCATTTTGTATCTTATTTTATTTGAGATCCTGAAGATTAAACCTAAGCTTTGCCTATGGTAGGCAAACTCAACGACTGCACTATATCCCCAACCCCAGAATAACATTTGAACAGCCCTGATTGCAGTTACCCAATGGTTTTCCACACACTTAGAATAAAATCTAGATTTGCTGCTAGTCTGAGCTCCTGGAGGATTGGAAGCAAAATTCCAAAAGTGAGTAGCATGAATATTAAAATGTGAGGCAAGGCCAACCAGACGGTTCAGTGGGTGAAGGTACTTGCCACCAAGCCTGATGACCTGGGTTTTGTCCATGGAATCCACAGTGGACAAATAGAACTAAGGAAGTTGTCCTTTCCCCTTCCCCCCTTTTACAATCCATTTCCCCTAATAAAAAAAATCCCCTCTGCTTGAACTCTGTGAAATGATATTTTTCACACTTGAGCTGCTTTTTATTTTTTTTAATTACAACACACACTATTTTAGATTTATAGTAAGATGGGTACATGGCAAAGTGGGTTTTCCCACATTGCTATTCCAGCATTCTCTGTCACTGGCATCTTGCATATGGTGGATGGGCATGGTTACAGTTGATAGACACTGTTATTAGAGTGTTCTTAAACCATTGAAAAAGCTAGCTTAAGTGGATTACAGATATAAGTTGGACACAAAGTTGTAAATTTTCTAAAAGGAAGCACAGAAGCAAGCCCAAGTGGGCTGGGTGACTTTTCAATACAAAACCAAAGGTGACATTCATGAAAGAAAGGCCAATATATTGTATTTTATTGAAATGTAAAACTTCTACCCTGAAAATGGCCATGTTAGAAAAATGAAAACATAAACAAAAGCCTGGAGAATGTATTTAGAAATCCATACACTGTTGTCAACGAAAATCCATAGTTTCCATTAAGCCTCCCCTTGGAGTGGTAAAGTTCGCTGGGTCTTAACGAAGAAGAGTGGCAAATGTACCCTTGCAATTCCATTCAGAACACTTCCAACCTGCAAAACCTCCCAGCTTCACCTATCCACCTTATTCTACCTGCCTCAAACTCCAGGCTCCCCTGACATTTTACTCTCTGTGGCTTCACTTTTCCTGCCTTGTCTTATGATCAGAACCGCCCAGAGACTTGTCTTTACAAAGTGACTTCATTTAGCAACCAACACTGACATTCTCTCCATGTCTCTTAACAGTTTTATACCTTAATTTATTTTTACTCACAGAATAATGTTCCAGTGGATGGCTGAACTATGGTCTGTGTATACATATGTTGAAGAAGATTTTAGTCACCTCCAGTTTGGGACTAGTATGAATAAAACTGACAACTACTATAAATGGTCCCTTGGAAGTTACAGCTTTCTAAAGACACAGTTAGTGACTTCGTAAGGAATTGCCGAACTGTCCCCTTTATAATGTCATTTCAAGTCTCAGCAGTAATGAGTGACAAACCCCTCTTATGTCACATTCCCATCAATATTTGGTATTGTCAGTCTTTGGACTTTAGCATCTAATAGCTGTGAAGGGTATTTCATTTTTGAGTTTTACATTCCTGAATGACATAGGATACAAAACATCTCTCATTTGCTATCTCTCCTTTGATACATGTTGGTTCAAATCTTTCATTCATTTTTGATCATTGTTCATTAGTGTGGATTTGTAACAATTTTGATAGTCAGTATAATGATTTCTTTCAATGTTTTAGATGTGAGTGTATTGTATTTGGTTTATATATTTTTGTTTTTGACAGTGCCATTTTCAGGGTAGAGCTTTTCTATTTCAGTAAAATACAACTTACCAACTTTTCTTTTATGGATCCTATTTTTTATGTTTTTCTGGAAACTCATCCCAATTCCAACCCCAGAGTCACTAGGACTTGTCTCTGCACTTTCTTTTAGAAGGTTGCAGCTTTGCAACTAGTTTCCACCTATAATCTATTTTAGTTGTTCTGAAAGATTTCTCTTCCAGGAATTCATTAGCATATTTTGCATGCAGATTCCCAATTGCTCCAGGACCATTTATTGCAAAGACGATTCCTCACTGATTTGTGTTCACTCTTTTTTCAGAAGCCTGGTTGCCTGTATTGGTGTGCATCTGTTTCTGAAATCTTGGTTCTGTTTTATATTCTACTTGATTTTTACCTAATGTCACACTATCACGAGTGATATGTTTTTATGTTGTATTTTCCCCATATCTATTTGTATATATGTCTATGTGTTATATGCCACATGTGTCCAGTTGTCTGCAGAGGCCAGAGACTGTGTCAGATCCCCATGGATCTAGAGTTAAGGGTAGTTTTAAGCTGCCTGATATGGGTACTAGAATTAAACTTGGGTCCCGTGGGCTAGCAGCAAATGCTCTTAAGCACTGAGCAATATATGCCGCACCTTTATGGGACACTTTGAAGTCACCTGGTATCAGGCTTCTTGCTTAGTCATTTATTAGTATTTTGTTGGCGATTCTGAGTCTTGCCTTTACACAAAACCTTTTTTTTTAAATTTTGAACAATGTATCTTCCCTCTCTCTAACCCCTCCCTGCCAGTTTCCTATCAGTTTATGATGTTTTTCTTCAGTTGTTATTGTTACACACATCCTGTCCATGAAGATGGAATCTCTTTTAGTTTAATGTGAATTCTTTGATTTATTTCTCCAGAGTATTGTTTTCTCTGTGCTTGCATGCCTGCCTGATGTGCATGTTTGCGTGTGTGTGTGTGTGTGTGTGTGTGTGTGTGTGTGTGTGTGTGTGTGTGTAGTTTTGTTAAAATGATAACTAAGTATTTCTTTGTTTTCTTGCTAACACAAATGGCATTGTTTTAGTTGAGAATTTCAACTGTTCATTGCTCATGCACATGTTTGCTGGGGGGTAATTGGTCTCCATGTTTCAGTCTTCTACCCTGTGAACCTGCTTCATTATTTGTTTGTTCACAATCTGTTTACATTCCCTTTTTCTTGTCTTATTGCACTGTCACTGTGTTAATGGAGAATAGCCAAAAAACAAAAACAAAACTTGATCCAATAAGTGGTGGTGAAGAAGAGTTGCTTTTAAGACTTCTTAGATTTTAATAATCAACCGGAGGATCACATTAATGCTAGTAATTAGTTTTAATTTCTTGACTGACCTCTTAGAGTTTATGACTGTTCATGGCAGTTTTTTGAAGAACCAGCTTTTTATAACATTGGCTTCTAGCTGTTGGTTGGTCATCTCTTCTTTTGTTTGTATCACCTTTCTTCTACTGGCTTTGGATTTCGTTCATTGGTCTGTTTGTAAAGTGTCCCCTAAAATTTTTAATATTTAAAATTTTCCTTCTTAGTGCTTCAAATCTCTCTCTCTGCATTGCTTTTATTCTATCCACAGATTTTAATAGGTTGTATTTTCAGTTCCTTTAATGTATTTTAAATTCTCTCTTCCCTCTCCCTCTCCCTCTCCCTCCCTCCCTCCCTCCCTCCCTCCTCCCTCCCCTCTCCCCTCTTCCCTCTCTCCCCTCTCTCCCTCTCCCCTCTCCCCTTTCCCTATCTTGAAGTGAGTTGTTTCACAGTGTGTTATCTAATCTCCAAACTTTTGGGAATTTCCAATTACCCTGCTGTTCCTGAACTCCAGTTTAATTTCACTGTGTTCTGAGGCATGTTGTTTGTGATTTGTGTTGTTTCAGATGTGTTAAGGTGTGTTTTATGGGCCACGGTGTCTATCTTGGTTAATGTCCCGTGGGAACTTGAGAAAAGTGTGCATTTGTCTGTTGTTGGGTGAAGTCGTCTATAAATGTCAATTAGATTCAGTTGATTGATAGTGCTGTTGGGTTCAACTCTGTCCTTATGATCTTCTGCCTGCTGGAACTGTCAATTACTGACAGAAGGTGTTGACGTCTCCAGCTCTAATAGTAGATTTGTCCGTTTCTCCTTGGAGTGCCATCAGTTTGTGTTTCCACCCTCTGTTATTTTATTTTATTTTTTTGCCATAGCACAATATGGGCTATCGGTCTTTATGCATTTGTGGAAAATTTCCTTCTTTCTTTCAATGTGACGTACCCTTTATCCATGATCATTTTCCCTATTCCAGGCTTTGCTTTGCCTGAAATGATTGTAGCTATTCACTGTCTTAGTTTGCTTTCCTGTTGCTGAGATAAACACCATGACCAAATGCAGTTTTGGAGAAGAACGGCTTATTTCATCTTACAGTTGACAGTCCATCACTGAGAAAAGGCAGGGCAGGATGGCATGTAGGAACTGGAGCAGAAACCATGGAGGAATGCTGTTCACTGGCTCACTACTAGGCTTAGGCTCATCTAGCTTTATTATAAAACCCCACCCACCCACAGAGGGTTGGGACCTCCAACATCAATCATCAATGAAGACACTTTGCACAGACATGGCCACAGACCAGTCCTATTGAGACAATTCACCAACGAAGGTTTCCTTTTACCAGGTGACTCTAGGCTGTGTTGAGTTGACACTAAAAATTAACTAGGACACCAACACTTTCTTCTGGTCTATATTGGTATGGCATATATTGTTTCATCTCTTTACATTTAGGATAAATGTATCTTTACACTTAAAGTGGGTCCCTGTGATCCACTTACCGTCTGCTGTTCAGACTATTCTTATCTAAAGTCATTATTGGAATTGTACATTGTACGAGCACCTACTATATCTTTAACTATTTCCCTCCCTCACACTTGGCCTTGACCTTGTCTGCCTTTTGTGGTTTATATGACTTTCTTTCTGTTCTTTGTTAGCAAAACAATTGCATTTCTTTGTTGAAGATGGGAGTTTTTAACACATAGTTACAACTAACCCAAGTCCATGCTCAAAACACTGGCTTCACCAGCCACTCGGGTCATCTGAATGGAGAGTCTTCCATCATTCTCCCACTTCTCAGTCACTCACTCATCCATCCGTCTATCCATCCAGGTGTTGCAACTACCCACAGTGACTATGACCAGGTGGCTGTTAAACAAGAGAAGAATGAGGAAGACAAAAGACTTAGCCTGTCCTTTCTCCCTCTCCAGTATGCTTCCCTCCTCTGTGGGGTGTATGATGTTGACCTGTACAGTTTTCCCATCTCTCTGAAGAGCATACTTCACCATTTATTGAAGGACATTTCTTCTGCTGACAACTTCTCTCTGGGTTTGTATATTTGAGAGAGTATTTCTCCCTCAATTTTCAAGGATATTTGTGTGAAACAGAGAGCTGGGTGATGGGCTCTGCTTTTCATACTAAGTGTCTTTCTCTGTGCCTAGGGAATGTTGGCCACCATTTTGGTCCTTTGTTCTTCATAGGTCTTTGCTTGGCTGTCCACCCACACCTCCTTCTCTCATGCTCCCTTCTCTGCCTCTTGCTTTCTTTAGGCTGAGGGCTGTTGCCTACTTGCATGCTTGCATTTGTTCTGATGGCTGTTCTCTGAGGTGTATTTGGCATCTGCCATTCCCTTTTGGAAAATTCTCAGGCGTATTTTTATTTCAAGCACCTCTTACTCTAGCTGCTCTCATTTTTTGTCTCTCTGGAATTCCAGAAACTCTCCTTGTGATCTTGGTGCCGTGCTTGGATGTTCCACTGTGTGTGTCTGTGTGTGTGTGTGCACGCGCGCGCGTGTGCGCACATCTATGCGCACAAGCAAGTGTCTTCTCTGTCATGTTTTAGTTCCTAAGAATTTTATGGGCACATCTTCCAGCTTACATACTCTTTCCCTGGCCAAGACCAGTCTAGTCATGTGACCACCACAGGTGCTTCTACTAATGTGATTTTAATTTCTACTGCCTATTCTTGGTTCTTTGCATTTCCATATCTCTATGGACATCACTTGTGTGTTCCTTCATGTCTTTTTCCTTTAGTGGTCTTAGCACAAGCATCATACCTTACATTCATGCCTGATACTTCTGTGTTTGTGCCATATCAGCATCCAGTTTGAGTGCGGGGGCTTTGTCTCTTTTAATTTTGCCTGTCCTTGCTACTTGGCCTGCCTTATTTTTTTTTTAACATTGAAAGCAGGAAACAATATGTCAAGTGTTGGCAACTGAAGTGCCCAGGCCTTTTCTGTCTCTATAGAAGCTGGGATATGTGTAGTAACTGCTCACATACCGAGGACATACTGAGGACTTCTCTTTTCTCTTAGTTTGTTCATTCTTCCTCTGTTAACTTGGAGGTCACTGTTACGATAAAGCTTTCCGCCAAAGCTGCCAAGCCCCACCGCCAGGTGTGCACTCTAAACCAGCCACCTGCCCGAGTTAGGACCCAAATGAATACACAAAACCTTGTATTAGGCTCAAATGCTGCTTGGCCAATGACTAGGATTCTCATCTGTTAGCTCAGTCTTAATTATCATACATCTATATATTTTATAAGACTTATCGGACGCCTTATTGGCATCCCTCCTTGCCGGTGGCTCACATCCTGCCGCTGGAGGAGGCCAAGGGAAAAGGCAGGCACTTCTAGTTTCCTTTTCTTAAATATGAGTCTCCTTGCTATGTCACTTCCTGCCTGGAACACCACTTCTCTACTACATTTCCCAGAATCCTCTTTGACTCCTAGTCCTGCCTAACTTGCTGTCTCATTGGCCAACCAGTATTTTATTTAACAATCTATAAGATAAACATACACAGTACATTCTCCATCAGGTCACCTAAGCAATGCTTTGTTCTCTCTCATCTCTCTCTCTCTCTCTCTCTCTCTCTCTCTCTCTCTCTCTCTCTCTCCCCGTGTGTGTGTGTGTGTGTGTGTGTGTGTGTGTGTGTGTGTGTGTGTGTGTCTGTATCTGTGTCTATTTGTCCATCCAGATACACACACCTATGTGTGCATAGTCAGAAGAGAACATTGGCATTCTGTTCTATTGAGCTCTACCATATTTCCTTGAGATAGGGTCTTTCCCAAAATCTGGAGCTAAGTGGGTGACCAGAAATTCTCTATCTCTACTCCCCATGGCATTTGGGTTTCACATAGATGCTGGGGTGTGAACACAGATCCCCCTGCTTGCTCAGCTCTCTTGAACTCCTCCTGTGAGCCACAGCTCCTCTGCTTACCTTCCTTGTGCAGCTTGATCAGTTACTATCTCTGTTGTAATTCCAGGATCCTGTTGCTAGGCAAAGAGAGCAGTCTAATGCAGTATGATTCAACGTCAACTTTTTAGTGGGCCCCAACTTTTGACCTATGATCATCAGGAGTGAGCAGACAAGTTCCCTGACTAATGATTAGGTTGCCTCCCCAAAACATATGATATAGAGAAAATACCCAGTCATAGGTCAGCCCAGTATTCTTTAGTGGTGCCCTGAAACCCTTTGGAAGCTCCCTGTATGGCAATATATATAATACAAAACTGGTTTTATAATGGAAAGTTGCCTATTTTGTGTGTTGTACTGAGTACCCTATAGAGAGTGGAAAACAGATGGTCCTAAGGGTACAGTTTCACCACTGTAAAGTTGAAACTTAAATTTGAAATGTCTAAATGCAGACAGTTACAAATCAGGGATCTTCTGCACTTAAAAAGGCTTATTTTTATTTTGAACTATAGGTACATATGCTTGTCTGTGTGTGCGTATGTGCACATGAGTTGCAAATCCTGAGGAGATCTGAAGAGGGTATCATACTCTGGAGCCAGAGTTTTGGGAGCCATGAGCTGCTCAATATGGGCCCTAGGAACTGAACTGGGATTCTCCACAAGAGCATTATATACTCTTCTTTTTATTTTGTTTTATTTATTTATCTTTTATTAATTATTTTTTCATTTCTGGTGACCCATCTCCCCAGTCCCTTCTGTACTTCCTCATTGGTCTCTTAGTGAGACAGCACAGCTGATGTCAGAGGAGGATGTGGAGGATGCAGACAGAGACCCTTTTGCCACAGAGACAGACCCTCCCTCTATTCTGAAGCAGCTTCTCAGCTCTGTGCTCCTTCCCAGTGAGCAAAGAACACTCACTTCCTTTCCTCAGACCTTCACCCTCAGACCCTACAACATCCCAAGCTACCACTTTAGGAGGCCCACACTCAGCCTCCAACATTAATTACCTCATCACTCCTCAGTGTCCCTGCAAGTTCCTGGCTTTAACAGATTGCTCTGCAAGTGCCAGTCTTTCCTATAGCCTGGAGCCTTTCCCCCTGTCCAGTGGGATCTCCTCCCTTCTCAGGTGTGTCCAAGGAAAACTCAGATGTCCATTTTCCTCAGATGTCATCCTTATTATGAGCACACACCAGAGCTACTTTTGTGTTGGTGATGAAGTCAGAAATTTCAATATAATCTGAAAGGCACCAAACATTATATTGCCCCAGCAGGTGCTTCCCTGAAGCCAGCTGATAGGAAGCTGGTGACTGTCTGGGCTTCCTTGCTGGTGACATGCCTTCTGTCCTCCCTCCTGTCTGGGTTGAGGGAGAACAGGATGGACTGCAGTGAGTACAAGATCACAGCATTGCATCCATTTTCTCCAGGGACCACTGTTGCCCAGCCATGCTTCTGCTTGGGAGAAGCCCAGTCCTTAACAAAAGGCTTTGGAACTGCAGGATCCTTGTCTGCCTGCTGCTGACCCAAGGGGAATGGATGGCTTTGAGAAGACTTCCCATGTTCAACCAGATTGGAGAATGGGTGAACTGGATATGAGCAGCGGGGGAGAAGGAAGAAACAGTGTGGAGTGCAGTGATATGAGGCTTGACCATTAACCTCTACCAGGCAGGGTCGGCCCGTCAGCTTGGCATGCTTACCCTCCCCAATTCCCAGCTGCTATATCTAGAGAGCATCTGACCAGGTCTGTGGCCATGGACCCTGCCTGGCTCTTCCTGATTCTCTGTTCTGCCCCTGAAAAGTCCTTTATCTGTAGGAAAAATCCCCTTGGTGCCATCCAATTGGAGGGGGGAGAGTACCTGCCTGGGTGGTTGCTGTAATGTATGGCACCAACAGGGACCCAGTTCTAACCACCAAGCCTCAGGTTTTTTCAACCCTGCAAATGTACCAAGCCAGTTTCAGTCAAAGCCTCTGTGGGCTTTTTCTCTCTAGGAGGCCTCTGCAGGAGCCCCACCACCCTACAGAGTCGCCATCTCCAATTAACCCAGGTTAACCCAATTAACCCACTTTTGTCTCTTCACCTTCAGTAGCTCTGTGTCACTTCCTGTCCTAATCTATGCTCCCTGTACAGTTACAAGAAGGAAAGAATAAGAAGGCATCACTAGTCAATCAGCAGGGCCCTAGGAGTGGGGGCCCTGGTGAGCATACACGTAGGGCTCTGAAGGCCTAGCTTGCTCTCTGCTTCTTCTTTGTTGTCTTGCGTGTACCATCTCTCTTGCTTTTCCTCTGGAGAAAGTGTTGACATTGGTCACCTCACATTGGCAAAGGCCTGTGTCATGGAAGAGTCACACCAAGCAGACTGCAGATGTACCCCTAAACACAGGAGAGAGATGGGAGACAGAGGGAGACTGGGATGAGGGTAGAGAGAGTGGACAACCCAAGCTTGCCATGCCTATTTCAGCAGGTAGCTTCACCTCCCTAGGCACCATGCAGCTGTCTTTAGATCTTCTCTTCTAGGCAGTAGGAGACAAAGGCTGAGGTTCAGCATGGGGGTGGAGAAGAGTGGAGAGGAATGCTAAACTAATAAAACCCCTTTTACATTTGTGGCTGTAAAAACTTTATAGAGATTTCTCAACACATGACATGAATAATAACCAGGCTTTCTTTTCAGTAATTGCCAAAGCCACAACACCCATGAGGCCTTTTGCAAGCAAGATAATCCCCGGGCACCCAGCCCCGGGAGAGTGGGTGGGAGGCCTGAGGAAAAGGAGCACAGTGTCTAGGCTGGCCTGGGAATCCAGGTTCCTGCCCACCATGACTATGGTGAGGCCAAGCTACCAGCAGCTCCATGCCTGGTCCACAGCAACCTCCAGTGGCAGGAGTATAATTACATTATCCATTCCAGAACCTTCTCTTTCCCTGGTGAGTGGTCTGGGTGTGGGTCCAAGATGACCTCATGCCTCATTGTGGATTCTGGATTCAGCGGTTCTGTTGCCCTTTGGCTGTGGGAAGTGGATGACCCTTCGACTCTGGCTCCATACTTTTGTCTGAAAGGAGAGAGAGGACTGGGTATCCAGGCTTACTGAGACAAACAATAGCTGCCACCCTCAGGGGGGACTGTAGGAGCCTAGATGGAAGAAAGGTTTCTGTCCCTTAGCCATCATGAGCAGGGGGTGAGCTACTGGTGGGCGGAGCCTGGTATGAGGGGCCTGAATCCCTTGAAGTAAAGCAGGTCTGACAGTAGCTGGCTGTGCCTGGGCATAGGAGGTTGGGCAGAGGAATGGACTTAAAGCTGCCTGCACAAGGAGGCAATGGACCAGCTTCAGCAGATGGAGATCTTGGGAGGGACCTAAACCTGAAGAAAGCCTCCCCTGCTGTGGGATACCTGCAGCCAGAAACCTTCCTGTCTCCTCTACCTGGTTCCAGGCTCTCTCTCCATGAAAATGGAGCAATTTTTAAAAAGTGTCTCTCAGTTCTTCATCCCACTCCATTTTTGGTTCCCAAGATGTCACAGGCTTTCTCTCTGCCCACCAGCTGCCTCCTCACTGCCTGGCAACTGATCACACAGGTGGTAATTTGTACCTTGATGTTCTGGTGCAGCACAAGAGCCCTGTACCTGCCACAGGCAATTCCCTGTCTGGTCACTATGGCTCAGGCATCCTTTTAGAAGCCACAGGTCGATGAGACTGGGCTCAGTGGCTCCTGGCTCTGGACCAGCCTGCATTCATGGCCCAAGCTGGCCTGTTCTGGGTTTAAGGTACACACATGGGTATGCATATATATGTACACAAGAGTATGACATTGATGTATATTTTAGTGTGTGTATATTTGTCTGTCAGTATATATGAGTATGAGTGCTTCTCTGTTTATGTGTGTATTCATGTATGTGAATGTACACATGTGACAATATACATGTACCATGTGAGGCTCTGTGTAACTCTTTGTGCATTGTTTTTGACTATGGATACTTATATGAATACACATGAGTGAGTATGAATACACATGCATCTCTCTCTGTGTGTGTGTATGTACATGTGTTTCTGTATTTGGGTATGTAGACAAATGTGTGTGTGTGTGTGTGTGTGTGTGTGTGTGTGTGTGCATGTGTGTGTGTGTATGTGTGTGCATGTTAGTGTGCATGCATTTATTATCTGCTTGTGTAAGGATATATGTATATGCGTACCTATGTGTATGTTTGTGAGTGTTCAAACATGTATGATGTAGGTGCGTGTGTATATATACATCTGTGCTCCTGTTTGGGTTGCTGTGTAATGAACACACAAAGGTCTTTAGAAAGCCATGTGCAGGGGGTTCATTCTCATCTGTTTACACTGTTCTCTCACCATCAATAAACTATTACCCAGTCACCTCATCAGGATCCACTGAGTGCCCTGAACTCAGACCTGGGCAAGAAGACTAGTCAGGACTTGATTGGAGGCTAGGGTACCACATGCAGTTCAAATCTGATCTTCCACTCAGCTTACGTTTGCTGGTGGTCTCTTTGTTCAGATGGACCTACAAGAGGCCTTGGAGGATGCTGAGTGCTGGAAGCAGTGAAGACAGGCACACAGGAGTTCAGAAACGATGCACTTTCAGTTCACAGTTCAGGGCAGAGATGGACTCATGGGGGCCTGATTTCTCCTGATGGCCTCACCTCTGACATTCTGTGGTTATGTCTGTTGATGTGGTTGTTTGCTATTTTAATCCTCTCATTGTATAGAAGGGCCCACAAAATACTTTCTGTATAAAATTTATTCTTTTAAAAAGCAGATGTAGGGGGCTAGAGAGATGGCTTAGCAGTTAAGAGCACTGGCTGCTCTTCCAGAGGACCCAGGTTCAATTTCCAGCACCCATATGGCAGTTCACAACTGTTTGTAACTCCAGTTCTTATTTACCCTGCATGCCTTACTCTCCTCATACCCCATGGAAAGATCAGGACTTAAACCTGCTTTTTAAAAAATATTTATTTGTTTTCTGTGCATTGGTGTTTTGCCTGCATGTTTATTTGTGTAAAGCACTGGATGCCTAGAACTGGAATAACAGACAGTTGTGATATGTAATATCCAAAACCTAAACACACTCGAGAAGCCCCAGTACAGCTAGTCTCCATGGTGTTGTGTAACATATTTTCCTGGAGAAAAGAGACACATATGCCTACTCACCTCAGATAGGGAGTCAAACACAGAGCAAATGATTCTGCCAAAGTCCAGCTTGGTGAACATATGTGTTTATTGTGGTTACTTACAGGAGTTTAGATGAGGGGTTACTTATAGGAGCATAGATGACTCATGGGCAGATGTATTACTGAAAGCCTGCAACAGGCTGTGTCACAACTCATGAAAGCTAGAAACCTCTGCAGGACTCACAGGCATGTCAGCACATAGGAGACTCTCCTCTCCTCAGCATCCCTTACTGCTTATATAACTTTTGGAAGGGAGGGACCTTGTGAATCAAGCAAATTTCAGGGACTTCCTGAGACTAGAGAGTTGTTAACTTTCTGAGTCTTAATTCCCTATTTAATTTTTAAAAAACTTTGTGCTTATGGCTGTTTTGTGTACCACATGTATGCCTGGTGCCCAAAGAAACCAGAAGAGGGTATTAGATCCCACAGAACTAGAGTTTCAGACAGTTGTAAGCTACAGTGAGGATGATGGAAATTAAACTCAGGACCTCTGGAAGAATAGTCAATACTCTTTACTACTTCACCATCTCTTAAGGACATATTCTTGAGTCTTACTGAACCTCCCTCCAGGATTTAATGTTTCAACTCAGAGGTGATGATGCTGATAGATTTCCTACAAACCCTACTTGTTCCTTTGTTTTTGCTTCATTACTGTAAGGGAGACAACACTATTCAAGCATGGGCTCTTGAGAGCTCTGTAGTGGAGACCAATAATGTGCTTCATCGTGGGCCCTGATACTTAGAGAGATGCTAGTAAGTCCCTGAACTCCACTAAAGCACCCAGGTCCACAAAGGATAGCAATGAAGCCATGTGTCATAGGTCCAGTCTCCTGAGTGCTTAAGCTCCTTTCCCATAGACCCTCCTCATCAACCATTCATATGGCATCATCTTCATGGACAGAGCACATGCTGCCTTCAAGGTCTGATGCAGAACATGCATGACCAGGCATGATATACATGCACTGTGCATGGCCACAACACAAATAAAGACCCAGAGGCTGGAAATGTCAAGGCCAGATTTGTCTTCCTTAGTCTTTCAAATCACAAGCCATGCACAGCTCAGCTCAACATCCTCCAGTGGTCCTTCTGGAAACAACCACAGTCCCACATCTGTGGGAACACAGTGACTTGGCCCTGAGCTCAGATCTCCACCTTACCCTGGATAAGCCAGGGGCATATCATTGTTCTTGTAATAGAGAGGTACCAGCAGAGGTCTGGAAACCCACTTCAGGACAATACTCCCTGTCTGGAAATGTTGTCTCATCCCTGGTACTGGGGATACTTGTTCCTAGGCAGAGTCTGAGAGCTCATGGAGTTCTAGACCCACTCACCTTTTTGACCCTCTTCTTGGATACATAGCTTATTGCTATGATAGAATCCCTTGGCAAAGCAACTTCTGGAAGAGTTTATTTTGGTTCATAGTTTTAGGTTACGACCCATCATGGTGAAGGAGTCTTCTTTATTTTTGCCTCCTTTCTACTATGCACTCCATCTACCTCTTATCTACTCACCCACCCACCCATTTCCCCACCACCCACTATTGGAATAAGATTACCATACATGGGGTAAGGTGATGTAGGTTAGTTTAATTTGGGAGAAATCACTTACATGACAAACCGATAACCCAGGGTCAGTGCTCTGAGCATCCAATCTCAGCTGCCCTCTGAGCAACCAGAACCGTGAGAATGCCTTAATCCCTCAGGCCTTAATCCCACATGCCCTAGTATGCACCTGTGGCCATGCCCAAATGGGTGTGGTCAGCGCCACAGGTACCTAGTAAGATCTTTCCCTACAACCCACCTATCTACCAACTCACCCACCCATTCCCCCACCACCCATCTATCTACTCACTCACCCACCCAGTTCCCTATCACCCACCTACCTATCTATCCACCCACCCACTCATTCCCCTACCACCAACCTACCTATTTTCTCAGCCACTCAGACATTCTATCACCACCAACCTACCCATCCACTCACTCATCTACCCACTGAGCACTCACTCATCCGTCCATCCCCTCATGGACCCATCCATTCTCCCATACACCTATCCACATGCCCATCCATACACCTACTCATCTGTTTATCCATACAGACAAACACTAACACACTCACATGTTCATTGTCCATCCACATACCCATTCATATAACTACTGACTCACCTGTACATCTATATACCCATCTATTCACCCACCTGTTTATACATCCCTCCATCCATACATCTATACACCCATCATATACCTGCCTACCCACTTATCCCTCCATCAATCCACCAATTTGTTCATTCATCAATCCATGTACCCATCCGTCTATACAACCATCCATATACCCATTCATCTATATACTCATCCATATACCCATCCATCTATACATCCATCCATACACCCATATATCCATTCATCTTTCCAGTCACCCACCCAGCCACTAACCCATTCATCCACCCACCCACCCACCTGTCCAGTGCTGAGTCCTTGGCCTAACTCAATATAGTCTGCAGATATCCTGGCCTCGGCAGAAGCTGTAATGAGAAGAGAGAGAGGATGAAAAACCCTTTCATTTACTTGATTTTATTTTTTCTCCAATTTGCTAAACTGTGCCCTCTGAGAGCACTTTGCCTCTGGGCTCATGTACAAAATTCAAACACTTTCAATTAAAACCAAGGGAGCAGCCTTCCTGGGGCTGGGGTTAGCACAGCTGCCCCCAAGGCTGTCCTTCGGGCTGTGCCAGGAAGCCAGCCATGGCAGAGCCCTGCAGCCTCACCCCACTGCACTCTGGACCCCTAGGGCCTGATTTGCAAGTGCTCAGTCAAGTTGCCAAGCTAAGTTAAGCATGGTGGAAGCCTTAGGCTGGTATTAATTGGTGGCAGTTTTGGGGTGGGCCTGCTTCAGTTGTGTTTTGTAAACAGACAGTCAAAGGAGGTTTACTGAGTCTGGGCACATGGGCCTCCTACACAGTACCCATCTTTAGCTTCTTCGGGTGGTAGGACTAACACGGTTTGTGTGGGAGTTGTGTAGGGGTGGAGTTGTGACTTCTGGCCCAGTGATCTGAGTGTGTTGTGTCTCCAGGGACACATTGTTGCAGTTTGTAAAAGCATCTTGGTATCTTCATTTCTTCACAAACCCAGGTGCTTCTAGCTTTGTCTTGGGCAAGGTCCTTGTTATGGTCTACACAGCATTCCACTGATTTATGTGCTGGAGCCCTAACTCCAAACCTCAGAGGCAACCTGGTTTGGGAACTGTGTCATGGCAGATGAAGTTAGCTAGGGAGTCTGTATTTACACTGGATGGAGTAGATGCCCATGTAAAACCTAGGAAATTAAAAGAAAGAATTGCAATGCAGAGATAGACAAGCCTACAGAGAGAGGGCTATGTATAGGTGATGGTAGAGATCATGAGGGTTGTGCATGTTCGAGGCAAGGGCCAGCTAGGAGGAGCAGTGCCCAGACACAGGGCAGGGGCTGGCAGGCTCCCTTCCACCCAGCCTTAGAAGGAGCTTACCTGCTGTCTCCTGGATCTCAGGTCTGACCTCTGGATCGAATCCCCTGCTGTGTCATATATTCTGTTGATGGAATTCTCAGGGTAGTTGTAGAAAGAGCATGCAGAACCGTGAAACACGGCAGAACAGGTACTAATCTGAGTAGGGTCCGAGTGTGCACTGGACTGCCAAACCTCAAAGGACAGGCTCTCCAGGCCCCACAGGGGAGGTAGTGAACTCCAAAGATACTGACAATATGAAGAATAGCAAAGGACTCAGCAGGGGCCAGTAGGCTTCTCACCCCCTGAGCTAACCGTCCATTAGTTCTGCCATTTAAAATGCTATCTGTGTGGAACAGCAGCCTCAATTGTAATGAAATAACACCACAGCCCTTGAATGGTCCAGTAAGGTGGCTCATGGAGTTTCCTTCCTTCCCCAAGATCATGAACACAGAATCCCACAGAATCTGTGGGATTCGCCATCTAAAGTCTACAGTTCTATGGGTTTGGGGGGTCATATATAGGCACCTAACCACAGAGCAATCAAGTTAAAAAACATTCATTAACCACAAATTATGAAGGCCGTGACTGTCAGGCAGTCTACTCTATGCCCAGCCGGTGCCAACTACTGATCTACCTCATGTCTATAGTTTAGCCCTTTACACAGTGCCAGGTGAAGGAGTCATGATCTGCAGCCTTTGGAATCCTGCTTCTTCCACATCAATGATGTCATTTGACATTGTCTGTGGCATCACAAGCATCAATAGCTCTCTCTTTTCACAGCCCAGCAATATGCCATTGTACAGGCCGCATGGTTTATTCACCCCTTTGTTGGCTAACAAGTGTTTTACTACACGAACTATCAGCTCCTTGAAGGAACCTTTTGGAAGGCAAATTTTCATTTCTTTTGAAAACACCTGCCCAGGTACAAAGTGTAGACTTAACTCTTAGAAAAAAAATGGCCAAACTATTTTCTAGAGTTGTCTGCACCATTCATTTTACATGGCAAAGTTACTTCCTGCCTTTGTTTTCCTTTGTGGGACTTCTAGTGGCATGCCATGTGGTTTTTATTTTCATTTTCTCCTGACTAAAAATGTTTGGTGTATTTGTTAACCATTCATGTAATTTCTATGGTGAGCTTTCTTTTCAAAAGTTTTGCTTAAAAGTTTTGTATTTATTAGTGTGTGTGTGTGTGTGTGTGTGTGTGTGTGTGTGTGTGTGTGTGTGTATGCGCACATGTGTACATGTACATGTACATCCATGCTATGTGCATTTGTGGAGGTCAAAAGACAACCTTCGGAACGCCTCCTACCATGGACTGTGGGAATAGAACTCAGCAGAAAATGTGCAGCCAACTTAGATGCTCATGGGCAGGTGCCAGATGTCTGGCTCTATGGCCCCCGGCATAAATCTTTCTGCAGGACATAACTGTCATGGTTGTCACCTGTGTGTAGAGAGGGCAGATTCAATTTGAGTTAAAATCTGTGTTGTCATCTCCTCAGTTGCCACTTCTTGCTGGAGGAGCTCTGCTCCCCTCCTGTGGCGGTTTGAATGAAAATGGTCCCCATAGGCTCACAGGGAGAGTCCTTATTCGAAAGGATTAGGACATGTGGCCCTTTTGGAGGAAGTGTGTCACTGGGGATAGGCTTTGAGGTTTCAGAAGCTCAAGTAAGGCCCAGTATCACTCTCTCTTCCTGCTGCCTTTGGATCCACATGTAGAACTGTCAGCTACCACCCCAGCACCACCATGTCTGCCTGTGTGCCACCACACTCCCTACCATGACGATAATGAACTAACCCTTTGAGCTTGTAAGCCAGCTCTGATTAAATGCATTGCCACAAACATGGTGTCTTATCACAGCAAAAGAAATCTTAACTAAGACATCCCCTACCCTGTTGAGATGTGAAGCTGCCATCTCCCCTCATATTGAGTCTATCCAGGTTTCTGAGGTCCCCCTTTCTCCTCCAAACTTCCAGGGGTTGTCCTGTCTGTGGGTATTGGCTTCTGCTCTCACCTGGTGTCACTGTAACTTCTAATATGTTCCTCTTTGCTCAGGTCTCTGCCTCCAGTGTTGAGATCTGCAGAGTGAGCTACTGGGTTGGCAATGAGCCCCTCGTGGAGGCTGGCTTTCCTCCTCTTCAGTAAATCAGGCATTGGTGGTGGCGGCAGCACCCTTCCTTGCTGTCATGCCTTTTCTTTATCCAGTGAGATATGTCTCCATTGTTCCTCCTGTTCTGGGATGGCTGGGCTTTTAGCATTTGTCACCTGCTACTGAAAGGTCCTTTGTTCTGTGTCTCACAGGATGGAGACTGTGAGCTTGTGGAACTTTCCCTCCCATCACTGCTGTCCTTCAGAGGCTCAGCGCTTGTTTCCTCTGGCTGCATAGAGAAATACTTTCTGGCAGATAGGGGTCACCTCCCTATTCCCCTGGCACTCAGCAAAGCTTGTCCCCTCCACTCCATCAAGGTATTAAGAGCCTTCTACAAGGCACCCATTACCTCCTGACCAGCCTATGCTTCCTGGTGACTTTGGGACCTTAGTGTGACTCTCACTGCATGTGGGTAAAACTGCCTATGTAGCCCATTAAGATGGTGGTGTGTCCCAATGATCCCCTATCCACCTTCAAGAGTGAGTCCTTTTTGGTCATCCCGTCACCTGTAAGCGGCTCCTAGTGCCCTCATGTGGGTGTTCTTGGTAGTTTCCTGGAGTTCTGTTCCCTTGCTGGGTCCCAAAGAGCCAGGCCCTTGGAAGGCTCTGCCTCTATCTCTTACTGAATTTTAGGATAATTGTGTAGTGACCAAGAGGTGACTCTCTGGAATCATCCATGTGGGGTTGAGGCTACCTTCGTGGTGAAGTCAGGTGTTTAGTCATCATTAGCACCTGGAAGTCATGGTCAACACTGTGTCCAGATCCTACTTCTCTATAGGACAGGTGTCCCTTCCTTGGGTACAAGGCTGAGAGGCAGGTTGCACAGGGACACTGGTAGAAAGGTGTTTGGGAGCATAACATTGCTACAGCAAAAATGCTGCCATGGGCTAGCCTGATCTTCTCTGGTGTGTCTCAGAATTTGTTGGCCACTAGCTCCTCAGGACCCAGGGAAGGGGTGCCCCCAATTGCTCTTTTAGGTACTTTTCCTTGGATCTTGGTGTCTTTTACCCCTGATTCTCATTCCAGGGCATACTCCCAGTAAAGAACCAGAAAGACATTTGCATGACCCCCCTTTCTGTTTCTTTTTTGAGACAGCTTGTGTGGCTGAGGCATCCTTGAACGCATGATCTTATGTCTTAGCATCCTGAGTGACATGCATAACTTTTTGTGTTTGTTTTTGTTTTTTTGAGAACTTTTCTAACCCTGTCAGTGTGTTGGGTCTGGTCTTAGGACATAGGGGAGAGAATGGTCATGTCCAAGAAGACTTGTGGTGTTCAACACTTAGATATGGTGCTAATGATTATGGTGGTAATAGTATTGATAATGCTGATGCTGATGAGGATGGTGAGGATGGTGATGATGATTTTTGAGATGGTGATGATGGTAGTGATGATAGTTGAAGATGGTGATGGTGGTGGTGGTGGTAGTGGTGAGAATGGTGAAGACATGACAGTGATCACTATGGCTATGGTGGTAAGGGTGATGATGATAATGAAGACAATAGTGATGACAAATGCACAGTATACTCACTTTGTAATTGTCCAACAGCCTTTTCCTTAAGATGAGAGAACTTCACACTGACAAGTATATATCCAATGGTCTTGGTTCAACAATTGCAAGCCTTTTGGGGGAAGCTGTCTCCATATAATTCTGATAGATGACTCCACATATCTTCCCTGCAATTTCTGACCTTGAGACAGGAAATTATGCCAGGATTTCTCCCCATTCACATCTTCAGCTTCTGGATCTGCCTCTTGTGAATCATTTATAAGTAAGCTGTGGGAACCTCATCACACACATCCACAGTGTTTGGATCTGCCTGGGTTGCATATGTCATCTCCCAAGGTGACACAAACAAACAATTATCAGGGTATTCACAGATATTACACTCAAAGTTGCTTGTCAAGCTTGGGAATATCACTTCTTTGTTTTGAGAAGGCCATTTCTGTAGGCTCAGAATTGGATTGGCTTTGGTGTATCCTGAGATGTGATAAGATTAATGGCAATTGCAGGAAGCATTTGCCATTGAGTTTTTTGGAAGCAGGATCATGTTTGAGGAAGATAGAGTGAAGTGCATGTAATAGATGCTTCTGGAACTTGTTTCTGGGGAGCAGAGCAGGCCACTGCCAATGGCATGCTTAAGGCCCTGAGATGCTCCAAGAGTTGGTGCTGGTGAAGGCTGGTCACTTCCTTCTTAGAGAAAACTCTGCTTTCCATCCAAAACCTGGCCTGTGAGTTGAGAAGCAGATGGGATCATGTGGCGTGGGGACCAAGAACAGAGACTCAAAGACTGACATGGGTATCACCAACCCCAGATCCTTCTCTCGCGATGTGTCATACTGTCCCCAGTTGTACACTTGTAATTGACAATAACATACTGATGGGGAATGTCCTTCTGTGTATGTTTATCTTATTGGTTGTTAAATAAATACTGTTGGCCAATAGGAAAGCAATATAGGTGGGACTAGGAGTCAAGGAGGTTTCTGGGAAATATAGTAAAGAAGTCTGTGATCCAGGCAGAAAGTGACATAGCAGGCAAACTCAGAATATAAATAGAAAATCGCTCTCTTGCTCTTTCTCTTCCTCCTGTTCTCTGCTTTGGAGATGCCATGTAAGCCCAGGAAGACAGGACGCTTTCTGCTGGTGTCCTCCATAAGATAAGTCTTATGATTATGGTTGAAAATTAAGACTGAACTAGCAGATGAGAAATTCTAGTCTTTGGTGAAGCAGCATTTGTACCTAATGTAAGTCTCTCTGTGTTACTTGGGACCTTAACGTGGCAGCGGGCAGAACTCGGGTGTCCTGGTGGAAAGCACCCATGTGGCGGCAGGGCTTGGGCAGCTCCTCAGAAAGTGTTATCATTACAACATATATTGACTCATAGGATGTGATAAATATTAAGGAGACAAGCTGTCTAAACCATGAGAAATTACATCTTTTGGGAACTGGGATCTCCTATCTCTTTGCCCATTCCTACCATAACAGATTGTGGTTTGTAGAGCTGTGACAGCTTACCTGCCATCCCAGAGTCTGCACCTTCCTCAGTCTGTACTTGGGGGACTTAGTGACACTCCAACAATGTAGGTCTCGAAGAAGGGGCTGAATTGGGGGTTAAAGATATTCACTGTAGGGGCATTAATTAAGAGTTAAATTCGACATTCAGAAAATCCAAGCCTAATCTTGGCTCTCTCCCTTTCTTACTGGCTTGAACTACATGAAGTTGTCATTTGGGTAGGTCCAAAAATAGTTGAATAGTTGGCAAGATCATATGGTTCAGCTTCTCTGCTTTAAGGATTTAGCTCAGTCATCTGACATTAGGTCCAGGGCTTTTGTGTGCTTAATAGAAATTGTGGTGCTACCTCTTCAGGTGGCCATGGAAACCTGGAATACAATGAGCACCTCCTGGTTGAACTTGAGCCTTCACAGTGACACTTGGGTGCTGGCTTGACTCTGGAGAAAGAGTTTCCTTCCAAGGGGCAGAGTGTGGAGGAGGAAGTGGACCAGCTCACATGCTGATACCAGGCTTGGGCTAAAGTTTAAAAAGAAGTACATATATGCCTCCCCAATGACAGCCTCTGGCATGTTGTTCTCCTGTGTCCCTTCAGAGGGATTTGAGCCAAGGTTTGGCTTTTTCTCCCTCTACACTGATCTAGACATATGTTGAGAGGCCCTGGACTCTGAGAGCCAGAGGAAAGATACTGGTGAGCATGGGTCCCCAGTGGACTTTGTACTCATATCTGCTTGTGTGTCCCATCTGAGTGAAGAATTGAGCCACAAGAATGCTCTCCTCAGGGTTCACTGAGAGGTTCTATGTTTTTTTGTGTGTAAAGGGGTATGTGTATCATGTGGATAGTGTTGATGTGAGGTCTGTGGTGTGTGTGTGTGTGTGTGTGTGTGTGTGTGTGTGTGTGTGTGCTCTGTATGTGTCATGTGGATGGTGTTGATGTGGGGCCTGTGGTGTGTGTGTGTGTGTGTGTGTGTGTGTGTGTGTGTGTGTATGTATGTGCGTGTGTTCTGTATGTGTCATGTGGATGTTGTGGTGTGTGCGCAGACACATTATGTTTAGTATTGTAGCCAGACTGATGTCTCATAGGAACTCACTATTAGCTAGCCTCTGTCCCATGCTCTCTGGAGTTGCCAGGCAGAGAAGACAGTCAGGTGGGCGGGTGTTAACAACTGCTGTTAGATTCAGTGCTGGAACCTGACATCTACTCCTAGGCACTGTCATTTTTTACTGACCAGCTCCTGCTACTGCCTCTAGGGCATTTTGTACCCTCAGTCAGCCATTCTGTCAGGACGTTCACCCTGTGTGTCCTGTGTCCTGCTACAGGCTCAGTGTTCTCAGAGTCATTCACTCTGTGTTCTGCTTACTGGATCAGCGTGCAGTACTCATAGTATTCCATATTGCCCTTACTCATCAACATTTAACAAACTGCAGGCAACATTAATAAAACCCCTTCCCAGCAGGTGTGGGCTCGCTCTTGCCTCTTCCTTGGACATGACTCTTTTATTGTGTTGAATCCGCTCAACTGTCCACTTTTCTTCTTCCATCCATAGGAAATGTTTGTTCATCCAGTGGTTGATTTAATTTGTCCTGGAATTACTTACCCTGATGTTAGAACATTCTAGAGTTTAATGAACAGTTGAGTGTTCCTTCATTTTCCCACATTCGATCACAATACTCAAACCACTTCTTGCAATGTTTGACAAATGAAAAAGGCAGTTATTAACTGAAAGTGCTTTAATTATAGCCACAGGTACCTGTTTATTGTCTAGTGGTCTTGGAAGGCAACGGCCCTTACCCCTTCTCCCCATCCTCTTCTCTCCCTGTTTCTGTTCTTCCCTCCTTTGCCATTTTACCCCAGAGACCACCTGTCTACTCTGTCTTCTTCATCTCCTCCTCCCCTCCCCCTTCTCCCTCTCCTTGTTTTTTTCTAGGTGGAGACTCTAACAGCTGTAATTTCCTGCTTGACATCTAGGGGGTGACCTCCATAGCTGGGCACACTTGTCTGCAAGGCTGATAGGTGGGACTTCAGCTCCTGCATGAGGATTTCCTGATGCAAGGCTGGCCACTGCCTGTCCCCTGGTCATGCTGTCCCTCCAGCACTTCAATGGCTTGGTGACTGGATGGGGAATCTTTCTCCCTGTCTCAGGCCACAGTAAGCAGCTCCCAGGGTGGAACACAGCTCATGCCTTCTTCCTTGGGGTGAGGGAGCTGATGGGCAAGGCCTTATTGTATGGGGCGCTGCTGGGTGTGAGCCAAACTGCTCTTGTGATCAGTTGGTCCAGGAGCCCTGTCATGGGAGGAAAGAATCTTGGAGAGTCAGATCAGCATCCATCACAGTCTTTCCCAAGCAGGAAACCTCAGAGCAGTCAGAGAGCCCATCAGCAAGGCAAGAGCAGCCCATTCAGAGACAAAGCTGGCAGCCAGAGTGATCAACTGCTGGCTGAGGAAGGAGTGGACTGTCTAGTGGGGCTGGAGGTGGGGGACTTGGGAGAGGACCCCTGTGCTAACAGTATGTCTCAGAAGGTGTCCTCTCTTGTCTCTGTGTCATGGACAGAGCTCTGTAATGCCACCCTGTAGAGATAATGCTTCCTTTTCACAAACTCTATGCCTCCTACAGTCTCACCCACTCCCAATAGTTCATGTAGTGAAACCTGGATGTAACCTTTCTCCTGGATGTAACCTGATCATCCTGAAGGCTTCTGGGTAAGAATGAGTTGATGCAAGGGGTTCTTCCTAAAGTCTCATGTCAAATGTAAAATTTTTGACTCCATTCCAATGGTATAGACCACACCTCCCTGCCCCTACTCTCTAGCCTGGCATGGTTCTGGGGTGTCTCAGGCCTGGATACAAGCCTGAAGAATATGTGGTCACTCTCAGCAGCTCTGGCTGCAGCCTTGGGAGGGTTTAGAAAGTATGTGTCCCACAGCATAGGGAACCCAGAGGGGAGCTTGCCAGCCATCTTGCATCAGTGGGAGAGGATGGTTAGAAGCTGACAGCAGCTCCATCCACCAGGTTGTGTGTGTCTGGGTGGAGTGTTCTCAGCTCAGGCACTGGATGCATCTCACAAACCAATCCCTACTTAAAAACCCCATGACCAAAGTTAGAAGGAGATGGGGAATGACCAGACTTAGCTGAGCCTTGCCTAGCCAGTGTCCCCTATTCCTTCTCCCACTTCCAGGCTAAGTAACCTACCATGTCTGTCCTCTAAATGTACAGCATGTGGGTTTCTACTGACCATCAGCTTTCATACCTGGAACATCAAAGTCACCATTGGAACGACCACATCTCTGTCCAGCCATTGCCACATCTGACACCTCTCCACAATATCCACTACAACTTGGGTCTGCCAACACCTCTCTGTAAGTGATGGGCTGATGGTCTAGAAGTCAGGCTGACAGGCAGAGAGAGGCAACACTTGTATGAGATCCAATCCAAAGCACTCAACCACTCAGACCAGCCGAAAGGTCAGTTAAGCCCTCACTCTGGGTGGCCACCAGCAGTTCCTGGGGCTGCTTGTCTACTGATTCTGTCCCCCACTAGGCTCCTACCAAGTGCAGTCAATAGCTTGTGGCTGCAGGCAGTTAAAAATCCTCTGGACTGCTACCAAAGACACCCACTCCCTTGCTGGCTGGCATCTTAGCTGGAAAGGGCTAGAGTGTCCACCTGGGGTTCATTTCTGGACTTTCCAAGAGCAAGCCAAGAGACTTGGGCAAGTGGGCTGGAGTTTGACTGGCCTTAGAACACCTACCAGGTCATGTCTTTCACATTGTGCTGGTCCCCAAGTTATTGAGGCCAGCCAAGCTCCAAGGAAGGGAGAGTTGGATTCTGTCCCTGATGCAAGGAACAGAGGGTCACCCCTGGCTAAAAGAACAACTAAGTCCAGAGAGGTATAGCCCATGTGGTGTCTGGGCTTTGCTGAGGCCCAGTCAAGTGCTGTTGTTCTGTGTGCACCACCCTGTTTAACTCCATCCACCTTCAACTCACCACACAAGGCAAGCATTTCTGTTGGTTATCTGCATGTGCATGTCCACAACACCAAGTAGATGGCCCTGTACACAGCAACGACTCAACATGGAGCAGCAAAATCACAGCACACTTTCTCTTTCAGGGATGAGGCCTCACATTGTCTCAAGCATGTCTTCTACTTTACTGGGTAGGAAACACTCCCCGGGGTCCAGGCAAAGTACGTGCTAGTTGCCAAGTGTTTCCACTGGGTCATGAAAGTCATGTTAATTAGTGTGCAATCCCACCACCATTACAGACAGGCAACAGGTTCTCAGTTCTTAGGGACTGAGATGAGGGGACACAGTCTCTTGTCCCAGGCATCCTGAGTAACAGGTGCAGTGTGACGGGGGGGCTTTTGTAATTAAACATAGAATTAGCAGGATGCTAGTTCTGCCATAATGACAAAGGCAAGCAACTCATCCGAGCAGTAATTAGGGCTGGCTGTTCTGCAACTCGCTAATAATATCTTATACTTGTAAATGTGACTGCAAGGTTGGAGTGCCCATGTGAACTGAACATGCTCCCGAGTGTCTGGGGCCTCCCAGGACTCTCCCAGGAAGCTGTGAAAAGCAAACCCAAGCATCCAGGTGGCCAATGCAGAAATACATAGTGCTTGAATGTAACTGTAGGATTATTCTGAGCTGCTTCCTTGCATGTTACTGACAGTCATGTCAGTCTATTGGCTGGCACAGGCTCCCCCATGGCAGATGGTAGGTGGCTGTCCCCGAACATTAGCTCAATGCATTCACCCTCATAAAGCACACTAGATCTTCAAAAACGTGCTTTACCAAATCATTTTGAGATGCCTTTTTGGATTCCGAAAACCCCATGTATCTCTGATTGGTTGTTTGCCAAGAACTGTGCCAATGGGATGTGCTTTCTGTTGGCGACAGCCCCGTCATACTCTGAGAAAGACGTCGAAGGAGTGTTTTTTTTTTTTTTTTTCAGGAAAGGAACTATGTTCTGAATTAATTCCCATAAACAGCCTAATGTTCATGAGTGTCTGCTCTCTTTATTGGAGTTACAACCTGGATCCTTCTTTTCTACTCTTCAGCGCAGCAGGGCTCCACTCCTTCAGGGTCTCCACGTTGTCATCTCTAGGCAGGAGGGCACCATCTGCCTTGAAGGGCTTTTGAGTGATTGGATGAAATTACAAATAGGCAATGCCTGGTGCCCTGAGCACCCCACAAGTGTGAAGTTCACTAGTACAATAGGCAAACCATCCTTCCGAGGTTTCAGGTGCTTCTCTGAGACTCCAAGGGCAGGCTCAGACACTGGCTCACTGCCTGTATTCTTATTATGAAGTGGCTCATTTGTATGAGGAGACAAAACCTGGTGTAGGATGGAAGGCTGCAGGAATTATGTCCAGTGTAAACCTGGGAGGAGGTTACTGATTCATAGGTCTTGGAATTCGAATCATCCTGTGTTGTCACCCAGCCTTGCACATGGAAACTGCCTCATGCAGGGATGATGGCTGTGATTGTCACAGTATCTTTCTTCCAGGTGTTGGCCCATGTATCATCTCAGTATGTCCCTCAGGTCTGTGCATAGGGGCTTTTCTATGAAGGACTATCAGTACTATGGAAAAACTAGATACTGTTTGGAGCTGAGTGACTGAGAGGACAGTGCTACTCCATGAGTGAGACATAGGACAGTGATCCTCTTTTGCAGGTACTTTAAAACCAAGGGTCACAAGTAATAACCACACCCCCAAAAGTCTTCTGTTCCTAGCTGGCTTTCTTTCTACTCACAACCAGTAATTAGAGTCAGAGCATCAGCGTAAGTCCCTAATATGTGGCATATGTTTTCTACTGTGACCTCTCCTAAGCATCACTGACAGCATCAAGTGAGTGACCATGATCTAGACAAAAACACCTGGGTTGCCCTTTAAGGAATACAGAGGCCTTGAACCTGACCCACAGGCCATTGGACAGGATCTCCCAATCCCTTGGAACTTAGACCCTGAGCTCTAGACTTTACTATCTACAATGCTGGGAGAGGCCAGAGGGGGCAGCACTCAGAGGATGGGCAGATCTGAAAACCACAGGATCCACACATGGAGGCACTCCCCATTGACCAAGAAATCACTTTATGTCCTAAATAAAGATTCAAAACAAGAGGCCTCACCAACTACTTCCAGCCAACAAGGATGAACTAAGGCTTTATCGTTTGACAATAAAGCAATCAGCCCCTGATGTGCAAAACATCCCAAAGCCCCAAGTCTTAAGGGTTATTTGTTCATTTTACCATTCTATGATCTCCCCATGGGGTTGCAGTCAGCGAGGCAGTTCTCTGAGACCTGGCTACCAAATGCTTGTGACAGTGACTTCTGGCATTTAATAGCCCTGTCCAGGTGATGGTAGCCTTGAGCTTGGAGGACAGTTGACTCATGCACATCTCTTCCTTCTATGGTTTGGCTGATGTCTGCTGAAGTGTACAAGGTATTATGAGATCTGTATCAGGGTTCACACATTGTTTCTGCTTCAGTTATTGACCAACGCACACCCTAAGACCATCCCCAAGTTCAGAGATAGAGAGGATGAGAGAAGGATTCATTTTCCAGGTCCTCAAACACCAGCTGAAAAGAAAATTCAGTTCTACAGCTGAGCTCAGAGTCCTTGCTTGAAAGTCAACCTAAACTAGTTCTTCCCCTAAACAGGTCACAGTACCTGTGCTAGCGAAGCCCTGAAAATCAAAGCTCAATTGAGCTGCACTTGACACTGAAGAAAGTGCCCAGCTTAGGCCTCGCTCCCCAGCACATTCCTTAACATGCCCAGAGTTTATTCATTTCTTGCTCTTTCAATTCAAACACCACTTCAACACCAATTTAATCTAATCTCTATATTTAAATCTGAAAGCTCCTGCCAGCTGAATTGCATGTTTTTGCAGAATTAAGCTTAAAACCAAGGAGTACTGGTGGGGGCGGGGCGGAGGAGCGTCTCCAGGGCAACAGCACACAACATCTCAAAGGCGAGTCAGCTGTGCTCCTGCTTGGCTTTGGAATAGGTGGGTGTTAATGGTACTGGGAGAACCCTAGTCACCAACAGACACCCATCTGGGTTACTCCATGTTTAATGTCACCATGCATTAAAGACTCCTATGTATGGTTAGAGAAAAGAGCTGGTGCTAGGTGCTATGGGTAATTATCTCCTCTAAGTCAGTTAGTTCAGACTCTGAACAGCGCCTGCATGGGACAGGGCCATGTGAGGAGGCCCCTTCCACAAGATTTGTATTCCAAAAGATTTGCTTTAGAGTCCCAGATAGAAAGGGAGGACTGGTAGGGATGCTTCATAACATCTGACTGGCTTGGCCATAGGACTTTAGTTCCCTCCAGAAGCCACTGAGGTTGCAGCTCAGTATGGGCTCCTAGCTTCTTAGTTTTAGTGCTTCTTACAAATGCACCTTGCCTCTCTTCGATTCCAGTATCTCTCTCCTTAGACATGTTTGTTTCCTGAAAGCCATTCACCCCAGTGAAGTGTACTGTTGGATCAGAAGCACATATATGTGGTAGAAAACAGTCTTTGGCTTCTCAGATAATCCAGAACTGCATGTGGTGTTGGTAGGTCTCCTCTCTTCCATTGGGAAAGCTCTGGGTCTGGTTTTGCTTGAGGAAAAAGGAATGTCCCTTGGACAAGTGTCTGCACCTTCATTCCTCAAAACACAGGAATGTATGGAAAGTTCAAGGTCACAGCTACTTGCTGAGGTGATTTAAACTTGATTTCACACCCCTTGGTTCATGCTCAGCCTCTATATACAGCATCTCCCGCAGGGTCTGCTATGTTTTTGTCACTCAGAGAAAGACCCCTGAGTTCAGATAAGGCCTTTCTGGTTCCATAGAGAACAACTGCAGAGTTTCTTGGTGGGAGGAAATGGGCAAGGGAAAGCCTTGCTGGTTAGAGGCTATGTCTCTTTTTAGGTTAAGAGGGAGCCAAGGCAAGAGAGAAGCTACCAAAATGAGCAGTTGCTATGGAAGATCTATGTCATGTCCTTGGGGGCAGTTGTCTCTGGGATTCCAGCCATCAGCGGCTGTCTGAAGGCAGAGAATGGAAATGCAAGAGAGATCAGGCCTGAGTTACACAGACACCGCACAGGGCCAGGAAGAAAATGGCTCCACCATTTTTCTATCCACAGCAAGAAACATTATGTGTGTCCATGCACCACTGGCAAGAAGCTAAAGTATTGCAGGCAGACTAGAAATCTTGCAGATTCATGAAGCTCAATCTATGGCAAGGCCTGTTTGCAAAATAACCTTGATTGTTTACTTGGAATGTCTTGCCCTCAGCAAATCAGCCTACACATAGCATTAATGGGGAAGCTATGGAGTGCAAAGCATCAGAGCCAAATCAAGTCCCAGAATCTTCAGATCCTTGTTCTCTGTGTTGGGAATGCTGATGCAGGCTGGTACAGGCTGGTGTGCTGTCCTTGGGAGAATAGCATGGTGCCCTGCTATGATGGCATCACAGGGTCCCCAGTCAGAGGTTTAGCAACTGAGTATGCATGTGGAGAGCATGTTGGAATACATCCCATGGGATTTTCTCTAACTGGCTTTTCCCAATCTACACAAAGCTCACAGGATAGCCATGTGTGTTCAGACACGTTGCCACCACCACTGTCACCTACCAGAGGGTCACCCCACTATATCAGGTAAAAAAACAGATCCCCTGGTCAACTCTGAGAAGTGGGAACTACTCATAAGATTATATATCTCTATAGATGTAGTTGGCATTTTTCTTTAGGCTGGCAAGCAGTTCCCAAAAAAAGACACAGGGACATATTTTTAATTATGAATGCTCGGCCTTAGCTTAGGCTTGTCCCACTAGCTCTTTTAACTTAATTTAACCTGTTTCTATTCATCTATGTTTTGCCTCTTGACTTTTTACCTTTCATTCTGTATGTCCTACTTTCCTGCCTCCTCCATGTCTGTCTGCCTGGCCCCCTGCTGTCTCCCTGGCATCTCCCTGGTGTCTCTTTTTCTTTCTTCCTCCCTGAGCCTAAATTCCTCCTCCTACTTACTCTTCCTGCACAGAAGTTCCTCTTATACCTCCTCCTTTTGCTACTGGCTGTTTGGCTTTTTCTTAGACCAATCAGATGCCTTAGGCAGGCGGAACATCTTTACATAATTAAACAAATGCAATATATCTACAAAGATAGACAAATATTCCAAAACATGAACAAATGCAACTTTAACATAGAAATAAATTGCAGCAACTCACAGCATAGTGGGCTTTGAACATGGTTACTTTGGGCAATGCTCAGAAATAAATGGGCACCAGCTGAAAATGCCAATCTGTTTCCCAAAAGGACCAAAGTTGACAAACACTAGATTATAGTTATTATATGTAACACCCACTTGGGTAGTTCTTTCCCCGGTTAATTCATCTGGAGACATGTATACATGTATGAGTATGTGCTTCTGTGTGTGTGTATGTGTATCTGTGCATGTGTGACAGCATGTATGTGTGCACATGTGTGAGTGTGTGCATAAGTATGAGTGTGTGTGAACCTACATGTATATGTGTGTTATCAACACATGCATGTATGTGAATGTGTATATGTGTGTGCATGCATGTGTGTGAGTGTGTATATGTAAGTGCACATGTGTGTGCATGCATGTGTGTGAGCAGATCCTATGAGAACAGAATGCCCCCAGGGGACCATCTATAATCCCCTCCTTCATACCACACTTCCTGGGCAAGGGTCTTCCACTTAGTGCTGCAGACTGAGAAGGACCTCCCTTAATACGACAGATTCCTGGGGAGATGGCCTGGGCTGGCTGTGCATCCAGGGCTCCTCATCCACATCACTGAGGGTACTTCAGTGCAAGCACCACCCGAGGAAAGAAGATGATGAATGAAGTGAGGGTGGTGCTGACAGGAAAGGGAAGGAAGGGGGAGGGAATGAAGGGAAGACAGAAAGAAGAAACGGAAGAGAGGAAAGAAAGAAGGAAAGGAAATAAGGATGAGGGAAGGTAAGAGGAAAGAAAGGAGGAAGGAAGGAAGGAGAGAATGGAAGAAGGGAGGGGGAGACAAGAAGGAGAGGGAAAGGAAGATGTATGGTTGAAGTTTAGAAATCTCTGCAGATAGGTGGTACTCCTGGCCAGGTGACTGAGCTCAGTGGCCCAGGGTGATATGTCTGCCTTCCTGTCCCATACCCTTGGAATGAACTGACCACCCATCCAAATATTTCAACAGAGTGTACTTCTGTGCTAAGCAAGCATGCAGTCTTCATTATCTTTCCTGTCATTATCCCCAGAACAATGCAGCTCCTGCTTACAGGCCAGCAATATCACATCAGGTGACGAGGGTCTAAAGCCTGAGGGAAGGTAGACACAGATATTATGAAAACACTGTTTCTTCCATTATAGAGATAAGAGCATCCTTGGATCTTGGTATCTGAGGGTGGGGGTAAGATGAGAGTGACAAGATGTTCCTGAATACCTTGGGAATGTGGGGGCTCAACTGCAAGATAGAAAAGAGGACAGGCCTGAGCCCCAGACTGTTTTCTGAGCTGGGAGGGACTAGACGATGCACAGGAGGAGAGAGGAAGGATGAAGAAGGGTGGAGCATGTAGGGCAAGAGGGGTGTGCCTTATGGGACAGTGTCTAGGGATCCATTGGCTGAGGTGGGGAACTGGACCCAGGGAGAAGTCCAGGAGGAGCCAACCTGTTACTCTCTGTGTAGTTCGGTAGAACTGCTCAGGCCTCCTTCTGGAGACCCTTGGACTAGGATGAGTCTCTTTCTGTCTGTTCAGTGTGGGGAGATGGAGAGGGATCTTGTGAGTTCTGCAGGTGTATTAGTCAGGGTTCTCTAGAGTCACAGAACTCATAGAATGAATCTCTCTATATATACATATATGCAATACAATATAATATATATGGGAATTTACTGGAATGACTTACAGGCTGTAGTGCAACAGTGGCTAGTTGTGAATGGAAAGTCCAAGAATCTAAAAGTTGCTCAGTCCTACATGGCCAGTATCTCATCTGGTCTTCTGTATATGCTGGAATCCTAAAGAAGTAGGCTCCAATACCAGTGAAGGAACGGATGTGCTGATAAGGCGAGGCAAGCAGTCAAAGCACAAACAAATCATTCCTTCTTCCACTGTCCCTATATAGGCCTCCAGAAGAAGGTGTAGCCCAGAGTAAAGGTGTGCCTTCCTGCCTCAAAATCTGGATTAAAGGTGTGTGTCATCCAGTCTCAAGATCTGGATCACTAGTGTGTCCTCCATTTCTAGATTGTAGTTCATTCCAGATATAGTCAAGTTGACAACCAAGAACATCTATAGCAGGTGTCAGCTCCCAGGGCTGGAGGCACATAGAGCCCTGTTATATTTTCCCCCTCTGTTTTTATTCATCCCTTTCTGGAAATGTCCCTGAATGGGAGGACACAAAGAGGTGAATGGCCATTGCCATCCTTTATATGTTGACCAGGACAGAAATTATGGTGATACAGACACCCTACCCATCATGCCAGTGCTCTGGGTCTTCTGAGACCTCTTTGTAGGAGTTATACATCTGCATTAAATGTGATCAAGGAGTTTCCTCAGGCTGAGTCAAAGGTTAGCCCATTGCAGGTGTGTGACCCCCACTGGACACGTCCTCAGCAGCCACCACCTGCCTTGGTGGCTCCTCCCAGCAATTCCTTCAGCTCCAGAAGGAGCTGGAGTCTCTCACCCTTCCTTTTTCTGTTTCTGCAGCTGCTTCCATAGCCACAGGCACAAAGTAGGAGATGAGCCTCCTCTCTTGGTGTTCACACCTTTGGGGAAATCCCCTGCTTTCATCTACTGGGTGAGGGTGGATGAAGACAAGAGACGGAAGAGTGAGTGGTGGGAAGTAGGGCTTTTTCCCATTAAAAGAGGAGGCTGGAGGCCCTGGGAAGGAGGGGGCGGCAGAAAGTTCAGCTCTTCCATGCCAGGGGAGAGCAAGCAAAGGAAGACACCGTGGAATTGAGAATTTTTGCTTTAGGCATTTTCTCTCTTTGAAAACTATTCTAAGAGCAGGACTGTGCCAAGTGACTCCCAAGTCTAAATCCAGGGAGGAATTTGCAAACCGAAAACTGAAATCCATTTGCTTAAGTAGGAAGGAAGCCTCGGAGTCACGCTTGTTCAGATGTTTTACTCCATTTGAGACTCTGCAGATAGAAGCAGATGGATGGAGAAGCTCGAGTTGCAGAAAGCCACAGTCTTAGGAAAACCCAGTCCTGCAGGTTTACCTCAAATCCTGCCTGCAACCCTGGCTGCTTCCTGGGAAATGGGGCCCCCAGGACATAGGCATTCTGCCAGGAGTGTGCTGGGTATCAAGAAATGACAGTCACTAAGGCCTAGAACAGAGGGCCAGGATTTCACATCTTGACTCACTCATGTTCCCAACATTCTGTGGCATGTTGGCCCCAAATGGGAAACTGGGCACGGAGAATTGAAGCATTCAGCCTGAGAAGTGTTGGGTTCGATTGCTGACCAAGATGCCTGTGTGTTATTTCTATAGTCTATTGTATGGCTGCTCTGTGAGCAAAATGAAGGGAAAAGGAAGAAAAAGGAAAAAAATAGTAGGAACGGCAGGATGGAGGAGGATTAGGAAAAAAGGAAGAAGGGAAGGAGAGATGAAGGGATGAGAAGGAGAGAGGGGAGGAAGAAAGGAAGAAGGGAGGTTAAGAGAGACAAAAAGAGGAAGAGATGGGGAAGGAAAGAGGAACAGAAGAAGGAAGGTGGAAGTCAGGGAGCAAGTTGAAAGGAAGAAAGACAAAGAGAAGAGAGGGGAGGGGTGAGGACAAGAGGGAGGAAGAGAGGAGGGGAGGGAGAGAGAGAAGGAGGACCTCTCTTGGTGTTGGGCATCCTCATGACTGTTTGGACTTCCCTTACATGAGGAGGGCTTTCAAAAGCCTCACCCATTTTTACTGTTTCCCACCAGCCACAGGGATGCTTCAAAGTTGTCTAGGAGCCAAGGAAGGATTCCATGAGGGTTTCCATGGGTTCTGAGTCAAGTGGACCCTGTTGGACCTGTCTTGGGTCTGAGGAGCCCGTCCAGCATTGAGCAGACTTGGCTTGGCTGCCTTCCTCTGGGTGGGTGGATTATGATGGGGGATCCTCTCTCTGACGCTTGAAGATTGGCAGTGACATACTTCAGGATACCATCTACAGGCTCATCTATTTGCTGTCCCATCAAACGCCAGCTGGGAATCTAATCCAGGGTCCAATGGAAACTTATTTTCTTCCCCATCTCTTATGCTCTGGAGTGTTCCTCAGCTTCTCTTTGTGGCTTCTGACATTGACATCTAACTGAGAGTGTGCCTGAGCCGTTCCATCCCTGTTCCTGGTGCCCCCTGGAGGTGATGAGCTGGAGAGCATGCCTCTCTCTCTCAGTATGCAGGTAGAGGAGAAAATGTTTGGCTCACACTTCCAGGTCACAGTCCATAATTGAGGGAAGTCATAGCAGGAACTCAAACAGGAATCTTGAGCAGAAAGCACTGAGGAAAGCTTCTTGCTGGCTTGCTCTCTAGCTTATGTTTAGCTAAGTTTCTTAAGAGCCCAGGGCCACAAGCCTAGGGATCATGATGCCCAAAGTGGGCTGGGCCCTCTTACATCAATGTCAGTCAAGACAATCTCTCATAGACAGGACCACAGGCCAAACTGGTAAATGCAACACTTCAACTAAAGCTTCTCTCAGATGACTCTGGATTATGTCAAGTTGGGAGTTAAAAATAACTAGGGCATCCCCAACATGACAGGGATAGGCCTTGGACCACATCCACACCATCTCTCTAGGTCTCAGCATGAGGTAGGTATTGACTCTTAGAAGCTGCTCCATCTGGAACACAGCCTTTAATCATCCAGAAGCTTAAAGAATGATATGAAAATGGGTGAAATTGGACAATAACTACGCAAGATGACCCAAGTTTATGAAGTCAAATATTGCATGTTTTTTCTAAATGCAGAACCCAACTTCTAATTTTTATATTTGTTTGTCTATGTGGGGTGAGTGTGTGCAGGCCAGGAAGCCAGGAAGCAGCCTGTGAAAGGGTGGTAAAATGAGGCTTTGTGTGTGTGGGGGGGGAGGGAGAATTGTAGTAGAAAACGTGCTATGCACAATTATGTGGAAAGGGGACTCTTGGGTTAGGCGAGACTGGGTGAGTTTGGGAGGAGAGAAGAGGGGAATGCCAGGACAAAGCCTGTTTCTTTAAAACTCAATTAATAACTAGTAAATAAAAGAAATAAATGAATAGCCAGGAAAATAAAAGAATCTCTGTCTCCTTCTGGGAGAAGCTGGCCAAATTCATCAGTCAACGTTACTCCCTGTGGGCAACTGGGAAGCCTGTCTTGCCTGGCCTGGTGAGGGGGATGATGTGGACTTTGCTGAGAGCAAGTTGTGCTAAGCAGGCTAAGGAGATGTCACAGGAATCCTGCTTGGAGTTTCAAGGTTCTAGAATCTTCCTACAGGATGGACATCAGGATCACCAGGCAGCTCCAGATGTCATGAAAAAGAAACCACAGATCCAGAGTCTTTGGGTCCAGAAGGGGGCTTCTCTTTCCACAGAAATACCAAGGCAAACACTGACTGTCACCCAAGGACACAGCTTCCTTACTCCCAGAGCTGAGTAGACACATACCAGGACTGGAATAATAAAAACACGAGTCTTGATGACCATTCTGGAAGAAACTGTCAGTGACATTTTCAGTTTGCTTGTGTTCTTCTCCAGCTTAGAAATTTAAACAGCCCGCAGGGAAATTTCTTCTTCTTTTTTTAAAAAGAAAAATAAAAACATTTTCTTCTTCTAATTCACCTGAAAATGTCATACTTAACTCCCAAGCAGTCTCCCAGCTTTCTGTATCTCAGGAGCAGAATTCACCCTACACAGAGCCTCGGGGGGGTTGGGTCTTGTTTATTTGAGTTGCTGAGTGTTTTAATGAAATTGTGTCTGCACTTGGTGAGCCCTCCATCTACGGGGTGGGTATAAACTGAACCTGGCTTACGTGACTTTACAGTACTGGCTCGAGTGTGCAATTATCTAGCCCTTGTTGACATGGAAGGAAAACACAAATGCCATATTAGCTATGAAGGATTATGAGGTCGGCACTCAAATAGTTCCCAAACTCCTGCACCAATAGGAATAAAATGCTCTTTCTTTTGGTTGTCTGTGGCAGTGTCCAGGTCTCGTGGAAGATCCTGGGGCTTTACAATGTGCTGAAATTCCCAGATAACTGGGTTACTATTACCCAAGACTGCTCGGTAACATTTTAAATGGCAGGAGCCAGAAGACAGCAGTTGGGCACCCTTGAAAGTTGCCGTTCCTGGGCAGAAGCCTGGAAAGGGGGATTTTTTTTTGTCTCCTTCTCTTCCCTGTGTGGCCTCACCCGAAAGGCCTCTTGTTATCTGGTTCACCTCTTTCCTCAAGTTCTCTGTGGAGAAACTTCTCCACTGTACTCTCACCACTAGATCATGACTGGGGCAAAGACAGAAACCTGCTAGTTCACATAGAAGCAAAGAAATAGATGGTAGGGGCGGGTGGGATAGCTGATGCACACTAGGAAAGAGAAGCAGTGTAAAGGTCAGCCCTGGGATATGGCAGGGTGTCAGACAAGCCCGAAGTCTGAAGGTCAGCAGAGCACAGACTGGAATTTTAAGAAAGACAGTCCAGTGGAACTGGTGAGAAGGCCCAGTAGGCAAAGGCAACCAACTGATCCTGAGCTTAAAGATCTGAGTTCGATTCCCAGGCCTCACATGGTGGAAGGAAAGAACTGGCTCCTGCAAGGTATCCTCTGATCTCCACATGTGTGCAGTGGCATGAGTGCCTAAATTCTCTCTCTCTCTCTCTCTCTCTCTCTCTCTCTCTCTCTCTCTCTCTCTCTCTCTCTCATACACATAGAAATAAATGTGTGAAAAACTAAAAAAGAAGGGCAGAATAGCCTAGCAGGAGTACACACTACACTTACACAGAACCGAAACTTGGCTCCCAGCACTGACACCAGTAGCTCAAAACCACCTGTCAGTCCAGTTTCAGAGGATCTCTTCTGGACTCCACAGGTGCCCACATACATGTGACACACACATGTAACACACACACCAATAAAGGTAAGTAGTGCAAACACTGGTCCCAGGCAACTGTGAGGTCTCAGGCAGGTCTAAAGTTCAGCATGATATGGGGTGGAACACTCTAGTTTTAGCAACTGAGCTGCTAGGCACAGGCTGGTTTTCTACTCCTCAGGCTCTTAAGACCTTGCTCTTGATTGGACAAACCCACCCAAAGGGGCCAGCTGAGGTCAGCTGAGGGCTTTGATTTTTGTCTCCTGCATACTGCTGGCTATGGAAATTTAGAGTCAGTGGCACCCCCTCTCATACTCATGGCCACATGATAGTATCAGTGTGTGGCAATTGCTGATTGTATATAAGTAGTCACATATGGCCTTCTAAGCATTAGGATTCCCGCACACTCTACATCTGAGATGCTTGCCATCTTTGCTCTGTCTGGTCCAGTGGACTCTTCTCCAAGCCATCTTCAGGTGACTTAGAATGTCTTTCATGGGGGCTGGAGAGATGTCTCAGCAGTTAAGAAAGATTACTGCTCTTTCAGAAGACCCAGGTTTGGTTTCCAGCATTCACATGGTGACTCATAACTACGGTAACTACAGGTCCAGGGGATCCAATGCTCTCTTCTGGCCTGAGGGATGCTGCAAACATGTGGTACACATATATTCATGCTGGCATATGCATACACACAAATTATAGAAAAATAATCTTCAACCTGAGGTTGGTTGGATCCTTAGGTTTGAACTCTAGAGACAGGGAGGTCTATCACATATATGCAAGAGAAGAGCCAGGTGCCCATAACTGCCAACCAGTGCAGGCCTTCTGGAGTACAGGGCGGGCTTGGGGACCTGTGCACACTTGGGTTCTACTTTCTCTTCATGGTATCTACTCCACTTGTGTACTGAAAATGGACAGATGTGATAGGGAAGATTGGTTTTCAAGGCAGGATGGTCCTCGGGATCCAGTAGAAGATGCAGTTAGCACCTGGGTGTTGCTAATGAATTCCAGGCCTGGCTTAGGAAAGAAAGAAAGAACTGGATTCAGGGCTGAAGGGATGACATTTGGGTGGTAAGGGGCTAACTGACCTATGAGGACCTTTGGGGTCGTTGGGGCCTGCACATAGCACTGCCCTGGCACACAGTGGCCAATGGAGATTTCCCCTCTTAAGGTCCTTCATGCTGTTTCTCACAGGTTGTTGTTCTGGAGAGTGAAGTTTCTACAAATCTTAAAGTTCCCATCTTGAATGAATTGTGTGTCATTTGGTGATGTTCCCAGGGGCAGGGTCTAGTTTCGTGCTACATTAGAGTTCAGGAACTTCTCTGTCCCCGTGCTACACTAGAGTCCAGTAACTTCTCTGTCCCCAGAAGGAACCTTCCTCCATACAAATGGATCACACCAATGTTCCGGACTGACTGCTGTGAGTCTTTGTTCATCTGCTATCCATGTTCTGATAGTTGGTGAGGCTGAGAGTACAGCAGGTAAAGAGAAGCGGGGTCTGCCATGGGGGGGGGGTCTGGCTTGTCTCGCCTGGCCTAGAAGGAGGAGTGCCTCTTGTACTCTAAGCTGAGATCATATCCCAGAAAAGGTGTCAATGATCTACCTGCTCTCTCATACTTTCAGCTTCTCCTCATGCGTGGAATTACCTGGATGGGCCTTCTCAGCCTCAGCCTCAGCCTCCATTCAACACAAAGGGCTCTTTACTACCTGCCTCCCTTTCCTGTCAGAGAAGAAATAGCAGGCATTTTAGCTGCTCTACTGGGGACACACAAGGTCACATTATGGTATGTTTGGGTGAGTCACAGCAGACAGTTTTGGGGGTCACCAGCAGCTTAATGGGGTCTAGTGAGCAGATGTGAGGGGCTTAGTGGTGGCTTCTGATGGTGGCTCCAACAGTCCATTGCAAAGACCATTGAGTCTACACTTTGTTTCTGTCCTCTGGGCTTGTTGTTGGTCTTTTCTGTTCTCCAACATTTGCTGCTAGGGACACCTTCAGGGTGACCCTGCTGGGTGGTATGGCGATCAGTGGGCAAGGTATCCAAAGAATAAGACCTGGTGTGCATGCTGACTGTGGTATTCTGAAGGAGTGTCTCCTGGCCAATGGAGAATGATTTTCAAAAAAAAAAAAAAAAAAAAAAAAAAAAAAAAAAAAAAACATGTGGGCCTGTAGAGAGGATGCTGCCATACCCTTTCCCCTGAAAAGGGCTTGACTGACAACCAGATCTCCAGACTGACTCATAGACATCAAGTGTGCAGGAGAAGGGTGTGTATGTCACAGAAGCCTAGTGGCTTTAGGGACTTTGCCTTTGGGAGCTGGCAGCTTTGCTGTCCACATAGCCTAAAGAACATCTGAATGAAACATTCAGATTACAACTGTGATGGAGAGGTCTCTGCCTTAATGGGAGCGCTTAATTATGGACAGTTATTACAGAAACCCTCTGAGCATGCAGTCCACAATGCATGAAAAACCTCTGCTCTTTACCAGGCGGCCCTGCAATGTCTGCTCTGAGACTGGATAAGGATCTGCTGTAATAGCTCCTGTCACTCTTTGTTCTATGACAGGACTGTGTGACCGGTTCCCAAGAATCAAACCATTCCCCCTCAGTTCTTCCCAAGCTCTGCTCCCTTTGCATGGCACCAGACTAGGCACTTCTTCCTTGTTCAGTGTGGGATTTGAGAGTTTTCAATGAATACAGTTTGGAAATGTGACTTATTTATCCTAAAGGCCCTTATCTAGATTGCAGATGGGCACCACTGTACAAGTCTCTGTGATTGTTGAACTGTAAATATGGCCCAAGGGCTGAAAGAATATCCCATTTCAAAGAACTGATTGGATCTGACCAGCCATAGGTGTTGGACAGGGCAGATGAAGATTAAGGGACTAGGGAACAAAGACACTCCTCTCCCTCTCCCAACACAGGGGAATGAAGAGGGAAGAGAACCACAGATGTTTCCTGGGTGCTTCTGGCAGATGCACAGGGCTTCTTAGACTTTTGCAGGGCCCTCACACTGGAACTGGCACAACCCCTTCCCAGGAGTACCAGAACCAACTGATATAGCAGGACTTTGGACTTACTGCAGCTATATTTTTTTGGCTCTACTGTGCTGTCTATCTCCACCCCTCCACCTCCAACCAGATATGAACTTGCAATCATTGTCAGCAGTCCAGAGTAACATCCCAGGGACAAAAGTGGGACACAAGGTGGACGGACAGGCCACAATAGCTGCTCTGACACTTGGAAATAGACTGTGAAAACCAATGTAGACCTGGCTGGTGTCCAGGATTCCACACTGGGCCTTGCTCCACAGTGCCAACAGCAAAAATGCAGAGGCCCCTGGGGAAGCCCTTTCCACACAGCAGGAACAGAACAGCTGAGCAGGAGGAAGACAAAGCACTTACCCACCACCCCAGGGGCAGCCTAGGAAAGATGTGCCCCAGGCAGCGGCTTGAGTACTCCACAGCTGCTGTCCCAAAAGGAAAGAGGTGCAGACAGGAACTGAGACATAGACCTCCAGGCCCAGCTGCAGCCTGCATCCACATGCATCCTCTTGTCCGGGATTCTGGGGAATCTAAACTCCGGTCCTTACACTTGGAGCTAAGGGCTTAAATCACCTGTCTAGCCCTGCAATCAGCTTTCAAACAGACCTGAAGCTGAAGGTCCATTGTGGGTAGAAATTGTCCACTTGGGTAGAAATGACAAGACAGGTTGAACTAACATGCAGTCCACAATCCTGAAAGCCATTCATATCCCGTATCTTGTTGTTGTTGTTTTGTTTTGCTTTTGTTTTTCATAACAGGGTTTCTCTGAGTAACAGTCCTGGCTGTCCTGGACTCACTTTGTAGACCAGGCTGGCCTCACACTCACTGAGATCCACCTGCCTCTGCCTCCCAAATGCTGGGATTACAGGTGTGTCTACCACCACCTAGCCCATGTCCCACATCTTTCAGGGACTCACCCAGTATGCAAACACTGACCTCAAATGGGGCAAGTCCTCACCACATTGGCTGAGATTTCCTTGTTACTACTCACAGATCCATGGACTCTAGCCAAAGCCTGCCTTCTTAAGTTTTATCTGTCAGGTAGCTATAAACCAGTCATTTTAATTTGCATTCCCCAGTGAGCAATGGATTTGACCATCGCTGTAAATGTGTATTAGCAATCAACGCTTCTTTGTTTTCCACCTGTGTTTTCAGATGCCTGCTCCGTTTCCCATTGGTTAGCATGCCAGTTTCTGGCAATTTAGAGGCACTTTTACCCTGGGTACTTCTTCCTAGGACAGGCGCATTGTAAATATCTTATGCATTTTATGGCTTTTCTCCTGCCTTTAATGGCATCATTCTATAAACAAAGGGTTTTACTCCTAAAGAGTTTTATGGTTAGCACTGTCCTGTCTTTAAGCACTCTGAGGGTGCCTGTACTGTTTTATCTTAAAATACTCACAGAGTACTTGCAGCTCTTCCAGAGGAACTAACTCCAATTCCCAGCATCCATATCCACATGTCTGCTCACAGTTGGTAAGTCTAGCTCTGGAGGATCTTCCGCCCTCTTCTGGTCTCTGTAGGTACTGCATGCACATATACTAAACACATACACACAGAGACATAAAAATAAATCTTTAAAATACTTTTAGCTTTGCCTCTGTTTATTCTCCAACAATATGAAAAGGATGCTTCAAGCATCATAAAACAAGGTTTCATTCTCCTTCCTTTTGCTTTTTCAGTGGTTAAGAAGATGTACCTGAGACACACAGGGATGGTTTTCATGCCTGCCTCTCTCCTCTGAGCTAGTTCCTACCCAATTCTTGTGCTTTGTTGTTCTTTATGCTCTGTTCCATCCATCATTTCCCTGTCTTCATGCCTGTTGTGACTTTTACTGCAGTAACCTGGTGGCCATTCCTGACCCTTTCTGCTCATTATCAATGTCAGAACTGTGACACCCATTCCAAGAGCCGGGCTCACAATGGAATCCATGACTTAGCTCTGAGAATTTTGACAGCATGGAACACTGCCTTTGCCATGAGTGTGCACTTCTGAGGGAACCCTGCTTTGCAGCAACAATGTCTGATTTTTTTCTGCATGTACACTTAGATTTCTTCTTAGCTACTTTAGATTGTCTTTGTAAATACCTTTAAAAGATACATTTTTGAGTACTGCTTATTTATAGAAAGAGAACTGGGCATGCTTTCCCATTTATTGTACTAATATCCAGTGCCTTTCTAAGTGCATACTAATTTTAATAATGGTTTCTAAAGTATACCACAGACTGTTTAGACAACAGCAGCGTATCTCCCACTAATGACAACACTTTTTCTGATGTTCTTATGTTTTTCACCCTATTCTATCATGCTGTCTAAACAAAGCATATAAATTCTATGGCTTCCTACTCATGACTGTAAGGAAAGTGTTTGCAGCCACCTCCCAGGCTTCAGGTAGAATCCCAGGCTGAGTGTTTACCTCTCTTTTCCATGAACTCACACCTCTCCACCCTGTTCTGAGAGGCTAGAGTTGAGCTTCAGTAAATTGAATTTTTCCAGGCTCCCTTGCCAGCTGGCTTCAAATTAGGTTCTGCTCATAGGGAAATCTGGTGGGGTAATAGAAGGCATGAGGGGGTGGGGGAAAGACTGCCTTCCTCTGTCTAGCTCTGGCCACCACCTTGCTGCACAGGAAATCTGGGTGGAAATATCGGAGACATCTTGTGAACTCCCAGCCCAGTTAGTCTGCTCCCTGGAGTTGTGGGCACTGATTGGCATCAGATACATAGTTACCACATGCGTGAAGATCCAGTTCCTTGGAGTGTGTGTGTGCCTGTATGTCCATGACTATGTGGATGTACTTGAGTGTGTAGCCATGTGTCTGTGGTTCTGCTAACTCCACCTCTTCTCCTTTGTACCTCCAGGTTTGAGTTAATTTCTGCCCTCTTAATATTCAGTCTAAGTTGGCATAACTGCCACTGGGTTTTTTAATTAACTTATTTATTGTGTAGAGGTGCCTGCATGTGGTTCCCCACTCATGTGAAAGTCAGTGGACTTCTTGGACAACTTGAATGAATCAGTTCCCTCCTTCCATCATGTGGGTCTTGGGTATTGAATTCAGATCACTGCGCCTGGCAGCAGGTGTTTTTACTTGATGGGCCATCTCCTCCACAGCCTTATTGGGGTTTATTATATATCAACTACCTCACTGAAAAAAAGAAAACCATTGCCTTGTACTTCTCCATACATTAATAATAATCAGCTTGGTGGTGGTGGTGCATGCCTTTAATCAGGAGGTAGTGGCAGGAGGATCTCTGTGAGTTCAAAACCACCTGGGGTCTATAACAAATAGTTCAAGGACAGCCAGGGCTACACAGAGAAACAATGCCTGGAAAAACAAACAAACAAAACACCATTAATTATAGCCATCCTGTTACTAGCTTTCAGTAGACTGAAATGCCTTGCATGGTTTCCACATCCTGTCTGCACTGTAACTGATAGAATGATGGTACATATTTTTGTAGGAGTGCTGGGGTGTACCTCAATGGAAGAGCACTGCCTACCACATGCAAAACCTTGGGTTTGATCCCCAGCACCAAAAAGGAAAAAAGAAAGTTATATTTGATGTCACGCTTGCTCAGGAGTGATATCAGACTATTTCAATTCAGGTGTATTTATTTATGCAGTTTTACAAATTATCTACTGCAATGTCTTGATGTAGTAAATTGTATTAGTAACATTTAAAGTGTCATCAGTTATTGTCTTAAACTCTATAGTATCTCAGGAAGGGAAGGAAAAGGAGGGAAGATGAAGGGGGTGGAGAGAGGGTGGACATGATGAAAGGAAAGGAGAAAGGCAGGGAGGGGACTGGGGTGGATTTTTCCAGGGTTTCCTTTCCCTTATATGTATGCATATGATTGTCTTCCATTTCTCTGTTCATGCTGTTTATTCCTGAGTCACATACCACAGCAGTAGCCTTATGGGGGTGATGTGGGGATGGCTTGGGCACTTCTTTTTTCTAGTATTGACAAAGTCTATAGGTTGCAAGCATCTTTTCTTTGGAAAGTTGTAAGCTTCCCTCCTTAAAAGCCCTGTCTTTTTCTTAGTCTACCTTTGACAGGGGATTTCACTTGGCTCAGGTACTTATTAGAGATCTGAAGAGAAGCAGCAGATAGGAGATTTGCTCCCTACACCCAGCAGAGGAGCTAGTCTGAAGGCTCCTCCTCCTGCTTGTCCAGAACCCTGGCCCTACAAGATGTGCACAGCCACTATCCTATCGCCTGCAGGGAGGCCTGTGTCTGTGAATACTGAGTGTGCTTGATGACCAAGTGTTCCCAGAGGCTAATGTGGGCTCTGAAAACCCATCACCACAGGGTTATTAGCTAGCTTGACTCTTCTGCATCTTGATTTTGTGTCTACTGATCTCTTATAACCCTATGAAACAATAATAGAGTCCATTCCTCCTTGCCTTCCCATCTGCTTTTACAAACCTGAGGCTGCTTCACAAGGCACAGACAATTTAGAGCTAAGTCCATTGCTTTCCTTAAGTGTTTGTTTAGCTGGGACCTGTCCCAGCTTCCTTTCAGCATGTGATGGACACATATCTACCTATCTCTCCATTTATCTATTGTCTGCCTATCTATCCATCCATTAATCATCTACCTGTCATCTTTCTATCATCTGTCTATCTATCTCTGAATCATCTGTCTATCATCTGTCTATCTATCCATCCATCCATCCACCCATCCATCCATCCTTCTTTTATCTATTTATCATAAACCAAGTAGAACTCTTTATTTTAATGTTTCCAGTTTCAGATGATTTGCTGAAGCAACAGAAGGCAGAACATTACAGAGGATCTCAGTATTGTTTCTTCTACATCGGATGGCCCCAGAAGCAGATGGTTGTCACGATCACACCCATCAGCAGGATGTGAATGTCCCATTCCCATCCCTTTTCTGCTAGGACACAGTTCTTCCCTGTCACTTGGGTCAAACTCTGACCACTAACAGGGACCAAAATGATCTCTTGGCTCCTTCTTCTGACCCCTATGTTGTCATTAACCTCCAAATACTGGGTTGCATGTTAATTATTTCTCTAGATTGGTGTCAGCTCTCCTTCTGGCACACTCTTTGTTCACAGACTCTGTAGACAAACATTAAAAACTTCTCAGCTTGTAACTTACTCCAAGTCAGGGCTGTCTTTATTTCAGAGGGGTGTGTAGGGCAGTCCCCGTGGCAAGCTGCTGCTTATGTTTTCTTTGTTGCTGTGGGGCCAGCCCAGCACAGACTCTGAGAGTGGTATGTACAACTCTGATGTAACAACTCAGTGACCTCCTATAATAATGATGGGTCCTCACCCTGACTTTCAACTCTCTCATCTTTCTGTAGCTTCATCTTAGGATGAGATTGTCAATGACCACTTTGGAAGAAGACAAGTAAAAGGGATAATTGAGAAAATGCATATGCCCAGAGCTTCTCAGAAGGAACAGTGATGGAGTGAGTGGCTGAGGTGTTTGTGCCACTAAGCATCTGTCTGCAGCCCTCATTCCCCATCCTGGGATAGAGCAATACGTCTTCTACCTTGGACATGTGATCTTTCTCCCTTCTGTGCAGCTTCTCACCCTTCCTCCTGGCCAGATTCAGCACTATCTCTAATTTCCTTCCCCTACAACAAGAAAGTACATTGCTTAATTCTTCTAGAAATGAGTGTAGGGAATGAAGGTCCTTGTCTTCTGGCAGTTACCTTGTCTCCAAGAGTCTGGGGTAACTTTGAACTGTGTGACCAATAGCTGAGGGCTAAGTGTCTACTAGTGGACCTGAAGATGAGGATTGCATGCTCAGGGAATGTGGCCATGATCACTGCTGGCTCTCACTCCTCACCCACTCCCTCAATTCCACCCCATGGGAGCCTTTAGTTGACGCCCACTACCCAATGCTGTTAACCCCTCTGGCTACCCATCTGACACCTGTCCACACAGGCATTCCAGATAATCCAGACTGTGACCCCCTTTCTACTCTTCAAAGAAGACCCAATGGCCAATTCCAAGTTCAATAAATCACAGGGACCCCTGTCAGGAAGGAAAATGCATACTCCGCTGACTTTTTCCAAGTCCTTAGTGCAGGTTGTATTAATGTGTAATTTAAAGGAGATAGGAGGATGCTGGGTAGCAATCTTGAGGTAATAATTGCCTTAATTTATTTTTCAGGAACCAAAATTAGAGACAAATTTGTCCCCAGTCTCCTTTCTGGAAGTGAAGTCTCCTCCGACCGACTGTATTTAATGCAGATAAAAACCTATTATAGCCATGGTCCTTCGAGGTTAACTCTCACACTGGAAGCCCATTTTGCTTTGATTTATACCTTCTTGAAATTTATTTGGAACCATAACTAGCTTGTTTTTAAGGCTTATTTCCACATATCAGTGTGTTCACATCATTTGAGCAAATCTTGGCAAGGTGCCTGTCACTGGGTGGCCATGGTGGTGGCAAGCAGGTGAGCCTAGGGTTCCAGGGAGAGAGTGCAGAGCATAGCACATAGCCCCAAGCCCGCCTTTGCTTGGTGATGGTAAGCACACTCAGGGGTACTATGAGAACATGAGGGCAGTTGGGAGTAGCAGTGTGGTATTCTTTGAGGAGATGATATTGGCAGTAGCCAGGGAAGATGAACACGATCAAGTCTGTGAAGGTACCAGGGCACAAGACCACTAAGCAGATATGGAAAGGGCATAATGACACTGGGTGATGTTAGATGGAACTGCAGAGAGTTGCTGTAAGTGGGACAGTAGAGTGAGACCCACAATCGAGCAGCAGCTGCTCAGTTCTCTGTGTAGAGCAATGCAGTGACATAAGGCATGTGCAGCTTTGGCCCTGGGCGTGGCCTTCACAAGACACTCTCTAGTGGGGACCTGGGACTGAGTTACAGAGTCAAGGACTCTGCATTACCCTCAACCACATGTGTGGAGCACCTGAGACAAATTGCTCCTCCCATGCTCAGGGGCCACAATGCTCCTGAGTGACTCCCAAGTAGGATCACAGAAGGTCTTTAAACTTCATGTCTTTTTTTTTTTTAATTTGTTGGTTTAATGTGAACATGTATGAGGTAGAGTATATGTATGTGTGCTACATACATGCAGTGCCCGTGGAAGCTAGAAAAGAATGCCAGACCCCCGGAAGTGGAGTTACAGTTGACTGTGATCTGCTATGTGAGTGCTGGGAACAGAACTTGGGTCCTCTGGAGGAGCAGTAAATGATTTTAACTGTTGAGCCATCTCTCCTGTTGTATTCCCACCCCTTTTCCATGTTTACTGATTGTCTTTTCTAGCCCTCTGGTTTAGAGGGGGCTCACAGCTTACAGAATCAGTGGCCATGTTGTTGGAGGTGAAAATGGAGGAGGTTGGGATGGGTACATGGTCTGGCTGGAAAAGTACTGGTGCTATGAGCCTGAGTCCAGTGTCTCTGTAGCCAGCAGGAAGCAACATCCCCCCTTGGCTCAGGAGAATGAATATTCTTCTGTGTTGATTTTATTCTTCAGTTTAGTTACTGATGAATGGTGTAGAGACAGATCAAGCCACTGTGGCTACTGTAGGTGTGCCCCTAGAGATGGCCATCTCAGAACCACTCCTCCATCTCCATTCTTTTCAGGTTCTCAATGGCATAGTCCACAAAGTTCAGGGAGATAACAGGTTTCTAACCTTCCTATAATGTGGGCCACAACCTGGTCCAGACATATCAACTTCCAGGGCTCTCATTCTTCTAAATATTACTGATGTAAAGGGTAGGGGCAGATAAGCTGTAATGATGGCAGTGACATCATGACCCTTGCTGTGAACCCCAGTTAACACTCACAGGATGTTTTACTTGGCTTCTTCTGGTCTTACTCCATGCACCCAAGCCATAGCTTCGGAGGAGAGTGTGTCTGGTACCAACTCTATCCTCAGCTGGTATTTGCATTTATTCAAATATGCAAAATAAATAAATAAGATTGCTTGACTAATGTAACTCAGTGGAAAAGTACCTGCTTAGAGTGAGGCCTATTCGGCTTCTATTCTTAGCATTGCACGAGAAAAGGAAAAGTTAAATACGATGGCCTTTTAAATTTTACACATATTATGCACACCATGTATGCATGGTATGACTAATATGAAGTGAAGTCCCTAGAGGTGAAACCACAGAGATGTGCTGGTAGTCCACTGACAGGCCATGACCCATGCAAAGCTATCTGAATTGGTGACAATTCCCAGGTTCTCGATGAAAGTCTTTCTTTTCTTTTTAAATTTTTTTTGGTGCAATTCTTTTTTTTAATTTATTTATTAGTTCTAGTTAGGGAACAAGCTTGTTTCACGTGTAAGTCCCTTCCCCTCTCCCTCCCTTTACCCAACCTCCCCCACCCCCAACCTACCCCCCACCCCATCCACCCACCACTCCCCAGGCAGGGTAGGGCCCTCAATGGGGGCTCTGCAAAGTCCACCAAATCTTCCTGTGCTGGTCCTGGGCCCTTCCCCATGTGTCCAGGGCCAGAGTGTAACCCTTCACATGGGATGGGCTCTCAAAGTCCCTTCTTGCACCAGGGAAAAATACTAATCCACCACCAGAGGCTCCCTGGAGTGCAGAGGCCTCCTTATTGACATCCATGTTCAGGGGTCTGGATCAGTCTTGTACTGGAGTCCCAGACAGCATCTGGGGATGATGTGCTCTCCCTTGTTCAGGCCAACTGTTCCTGGGGTTTCTCCAACCTGGTACAGACCCCTTTGCTCTTCATTCCTCCCTCTCTTCAACTAAATTCCCGATTTCAGCTCAGTGTATATCTGTGGATGTCTGTCTCTGCTTCCATCAGCCATTGGATGAGGGCTCTAGGATGGCATAAAGAGAAGTCATCAATCTCATTTTAGGGGAAGGGCTTTTAGGTTATCCTCTCCACCATTGCCTGGATTGTCAGATCGTGTCATCCTTGTAGGTCTCTGGAGATCTCCCTGGTTCCAGATCTCTTCTCGGACCTACAGTGGCTCCCTCTGATATGGTATCTCTCATCCTGCTCTCTCTCCTCTATTCTTCCCCCAACTCAACATTTCTGCCCCTCCATTTCCTCTCCTCTACTCTTCTTCTCTTGCTCTCATTGTGGCAGCTCCCTCTCCCCTACCCTCATGCTCCCAATTAGCTAAGGAGTTCATGCCACTTCCCATTCCTGGGGACCATTTATCCCTTAGAGTCCTTCATGTTTCCTAGTTTCTTTGGTGAAGAGGATTATAGGCTGGTAATCCTTTGCTCTATGTCTAAAATTCATATATGAGTGAGTACATACCATATTTGTCTTTTTGTGACTGGGTTACCTCACTCAGGATGGTTTCTTCTAGTTCCATCCATTTGCCTGCGAATTTCAAGATTCCATTGCTTTTTTCTGCTGAGTAGTACTCCATTGTATAAATGTACCACATTTTCTCAATCCATTCTTCAGTTGAGGGGCATCTAGGTTGTTTCCAGGTTCTGGCTATTATAAACAATGCTGCTATGAACATGGTTGAACATATGTTCTTGTTGTATGAACATGCACTATTTGGGTATATACCCAAGAGAGGAATGGCTGCATCTTGAGGTAGACTGATTCCCATTTCTCTGAGCAACCACCATACTAATTTCCAGAGTGGTCTTAAAAGTTCGCACTCCCACCAGCAATGGAGGAGTGTTCCTTTTTTTCCACATCCTCTCCAGCATAGGTTGTCATTGGTATTTTTGATTTTAGCCATTCTGACAGGTGTGAGGTGATATCTCAGAGTTGTTTTGAGTTGCATTTCTCTGATGGCCAAGGATTTTGAGCACTTTCTTAAGTGTCTTTCAGTCATTTCAGATTCCTCTGTTGAGAATTCTCTATTTAGTTCTGCACCCCACTTTTTAATTTCATTGTATGGTGTTTTGGTGGCTAGCTTCTTGTCTACCCCAAGCAGGCAGGTGCAGGCCCGGGGAGGTCGGGGTGAATGATGGTTTGGACTGGGGTTGAGTAAGGGCAGAGGCTTACTCACCTCGTTCCTGGGTCTCCGTAGGCGGAAAGGGATGGAAGAGTGGGGTGCTACCAGATTCAGGGAGCAGGGAGCTCCTCCCTGCCTGGGCGTGTCTACCCCAAGCAGGCAGGCACTGGCCCAGGGGCAGGGGCGAGGTTGGGGTGAGTGATGGTTTGGGCGGGGGTTGGGTAAGGGCAGAGGCTCACTCACCTCGTTCCTGGGTCGGTCAAAGCTTTTGGTGCAATTCTTCCTGATACAATGGATGATATAAAGTAACAGTTCTGGGTATGAGTGGCTCTAACATTTGACCTGCATGGTTTCTCGGTTTCTCTGATGGCTGTTGCTGGGCATTAGTGATGCAACCTGAGAGAAGTAGCCATATTTAACCACAGGCAGACAATGTGCCCCTCAAGGCACCCAGAGAAGCCACCCTGGCACTTAGGTAGAAGGCTGTAATTACTGGAGTAGGGTTTCATGCCTGACTTTGGCTCCCTGGTTAAATCTGCTGGAACATTCTGGGTGTCAATCAACAGGTGAAGCAGTGAAGCAGGGCCTTGAGCCTGCACTCATGATCTGCCACTGTTTAACTCAAGGCCTTAGGGGCAGCTTAGCTACCCTCTTGATTTATCCTTTGATTTTCTCAGAGAAATTGCCCACAACATTGCTAATGCTCAAGAAAGCCATGGAAGAAGAAAAAAAAAAAAAAGGTGTTTTAAAACACAGCAGTTTTATTTCCCACAAATAAGAGTCAAGGGAGAAATCATTAATGTCCAGCTATTTTTACATGTGAGTGGATTTAAGATCTATCTTTCAGAATGACAAGTTCTGTCTCAGGTTATTCTAGCCTCACAGGGATGGTCAAGGCAAGGTTCTCGGGAACACTTGCAAACATGGCTTGACAGGAGGGTGGAGTCTTGGTACTTTTCCATTCTGCTTTCTTGCCAGCAGGAACTGAACATGGGGGTCAGGCTTGTCTGGTATTGGTGTGGTGGGTGAGATGCTTATTTGGGGAGTTCTCCTCAGCCCTGCCTGTAGGGGAAGCTGTAACCACGCCTACTTAGGGGCTGGCTACAGGTGTGCCTGACCACGCTTGTGAGGGCGTGGTCAGAGTGATGTAGTGTGACTGCGTTTGCGCTTTCGGTTTCTCTTTTCGGCTTGCATACAGGGTGCTGCCTCGCCTGCTGGCTAGGTCGCTCTGTAAATAAGGCTTTTCCCTATTAAATACCCTTATATTTCTACCTGACTCCGTATTGGTAATTTCCCACTATGCCTGCCTCCTTCTCAAAATCTATATTATGTCTCTTCATGTTAGTGCCACCAAGACCTACGGTCAAAGTCAAGGTGCCCATAGATTCCAGAGTGGGGACAGCTGAGGGGGCATCATAGGGCTTGCTGTGACTGGTTGTGTGCTGAGAGGTGTCTTAGAAAGAGGAGGAAGGGGATGGTAGAGGACACAGGGTAGAGGACCTAGGAAGTGGGGGCATGGAAACCTGGCATGGAGGTGGTGGGTCACTATGGGCAATAGCTGAGAATACATTGTAATAATGACAGCATCTAGGTCATACCATTCAAGTCAGCATGGGGCACAATTCCTGTCCCACTGTGCTGGACAGAAAATTGAAGTACAATCTAAGAAGTGAGCCCAGGATCACAGTTTCCCCAGCTATGAAGAGTGGATGCAGGCCCAGCTGGCTGGCTCCAGAGCTTAAATAGCTTTCTGAAATTGTCCGGTGGGAGGGGACAGTGGGAGAACTGTGGAGTGCAGTCAAGGGAGCTAGGCAAGCCCAGCCCAGCTGATGCAGTTCTAACAAGATTCCACCAGGCTTCCAAATGGGAAACCTATACCTCGCTAGTAACTTCTGTCTCCTGGTGCTCCTCCAGTCCCAACTGCTTACCAATCCTCCTTCATCTCCTGTGCTTTAATCCTGCTAGCCTTGTAGCTACCAAAGTCTCTCATGAGAACAATGTGAAAGAGTCTTTCTGCAAAGCTGTCTCACAGTCATGCATTGCTGGGACTTATACTGTGTCTGTGGGTTTCTCCGCCTCCTTAGCCATAAGTAGACCATGTCATACAAAGTCTGCCAATGGAATAAGGACAGAGTGGTAAATGCTGGCTGTAGGCTAGACCTCAGAAAACTCTTATGGGGTCTCAGCCTTCTTTTCCCAGCCAAGGGAAAAAAATCCAACTGGGATCGCCAAGGGATGAGGGTGGTGGGTCACCGGAAGTACCCTGGAGCTTCAAGAGTTACTCAGGAACATTTTCTACTCTACCATCATACAGTATGGAGGGCAAGGTGATGGTGTGCCTGCCTCACCACATCGAACACAACTCCACACATGTGGATGATTCCAATATCATTACCATCAGATCTCCTACAATTTAAATGTGAGCATTTTGTCTTTAATCAGAAAGTGTACTGCATTGTAATTAAATGCCTACAGTTTTGTGAAAGGTTGCATTTTGCGTTGAGGTGCTCTGCGAAAATTGGTTAATGTGCTAGGGGAAAATAGTTATGATCCTACCTTTCAATAAACATTCAAATTAATCCCAGATATGCCAGAATTAATGAGGAAAATGAATGTTTAAAATAGCACCTTTGCCCAAAGCCTCCCCACATCAGGTCTGTAACCTATTTCTGGTTTTTCTCTGCTCCCTTGGCCTTGGCCTCTCCACTGGAGGCTGTCTCATATGATCTTCATTATGACAGAGTCATCATATTTTACAAATAAAGGAAGAATAGACATTCCAGATTTGTTTCTTCTCCAATTGTGTCCGTTAAACAGGGGCTCGTCCTAGTTTGTTTTCTATTGCTATAATGAAACACTCTGACCAAAAGTAACTCAGGGAGGAAAGGGCTTATTTCAGCTTACAGGTCACAGTCCATCATTCAGGGAAGTCAGGACAGGAACTCAAGGTAGGAGTTTGCTATTCCACCCTCCATTACCCACAGCAGGAATTGTGTAGGATGCTGCCTGCTAAATGGCTAGCTCATTGGTTAAGACAATGTCCCACAGATGTGCCTATGGGCCAAACTGATGGAGGCAATCCCTGAACTGAAGCTTTTCTTCTTAGATAACAATGACTATGGTGTGTTGACAATGAATGCGAATCAGGAAAGGGCCTTAACTTCCTGAATGAGTTTTTGTTCCAACCTGTCAATTTCAATGAACAAGACTGGGATTTTTCTTGAATGGGATTGTTTTCAGTATATAATCAATTGGGGTGAGTTGGTAGCTCAGTAATATCCATTAACTTTTGGGGGGTGCTTAGCCATTGCAGATTTTACTCTAATTCAGTTTCATCAGAGGAGAGCACTATGTGATTTGAATCTGCTGAAATTTGTTTGAGTCATTCTCAGCTTCCGAGTGGAGCCCACCCTGGGAAGGTATATAGAGAAAGAGTTCTGTGTGGTTAATTTTGACTGTTGGCTTCCTTAGATTAGTAAATGGCTAACATGTCACTCTATTGAAGGAGTGTTTGCCTACCAGACACAAGGGTTGGATTCCATCCCTAGCATTCTATAAGCTTGGTGTATGATGGAGGTACTATGCCTGGGATGTGAGGACAGGAAAACCAGAAGTTCAAAGTTCTCCTCTGCTACATGGTAAGCTCAAGGTAAGCCTGGAATACATGAGACCATGATTAAAAAAGTCAATCAATGTCATTAACAGACGACATGCATTCCAGAGATGATTAGATCCCACAGACTCTAATATACTGAATGTATTCATCCTTTGATGAATGGTATTGATGCATACTTTTTACAGGAAGTAGTCAGGTGGGCACATTCTTGTCTTGATCACTTTCTGTATTCCCTCTCTCTGCTTCCTGGCCACCATGGTGTGAGTTGCTCTCCTGAATTACATTATTACACACTCTCCACTGTAAACTACTCTCTGAAATCATGAGCCAAAATAAATCTTCCCTAAGGTTGTTTCTGTCAGGAATGCAGTCATAGTGACTCTAGAGTAACAAATACATATGCAGTTACTGGTATGAGTTCCAGAAATGTCATCCAAGTCTCATTGGCTGACCATGATACATGATCCCGAATGTCTTCATCTTGATTGAGTCTTTGTATTTTGCCTAGTTTGTTTAGTAACTGCTGAGAGAGAGGCATTCTGCTTCCCACCCATCATGAAGGTATTACCTCTCTGTCTTCCATTCTGCCAGGTCTTGTTTGATCTTCAGATGCATCTGATGAGATATACATGCACACATCTTGGTTTGGGGTTTTTACTTCTTCAGGATTTCTGGGTTTTCACTGTGAAATGGGCGTCTTCACCTTGGGAATATCTCACTCTCTAGACTCCACAGGGTGAGCACACCCTCATTTTGTGCTTGCCCCTTGCTTGTACGAGGTGTCAGCTTCTAGTTCCTTATTTCATCCTGTCTGAGTTCCTTCATTTGATGAAATGTTCCTCTCATAGGTAGCTTGTGGTGGTATCTTTGGTTTTGTTCTAATCTGGCAAGTATTGATTATATTTACAGTGTTTGGTACATTTACATTTATTGTAATTATCAATGTGTTGCATTTAATTCTACTATCTCCCTATTTTCTCTTTGGTTTCACTATGAACATTTCTCAAATCCCAGTCTATGCTCTCATTGGCTTTCCACTAATCCCATTTCTAGTTTTCTTCTTCTTCTTCTTCTTCTTCTTCTTCTTCTTCTTCTTCTTCTTCTTCTTCTTCTCCTCCTCCTCCTCCTCCTCCTCCTCCTCCTCCTCCTCCTCTTCCTCCTTTATGAAGAGACTTCAGTAAGCACCCTTGGTTTATCACACTACCCTGAATGAATAACATGCCTTTTATAGTCCTTGTGTGATGGTTACTCTTGTCAGTTTGACTGAATTTGGAATCCCCTGGGGAGGCACACATGTCTGGGCATGGCTACAAAGGAGTTTCCAGAGAGTTTGAAGCTGAATTTGGGTGCCATCATCCATCCCATGGACTGTAGTCCTGGAGTGAACAAAAAGGAAAATAAGGAGAAAGTGAGACATGCACCAACATTCATCTCTCTGGTTCCTACTGTGGATACAATGTAACTGATCATCTTTGCTGTTGTTACAATGGCTTCCTCTTCAAGGACTGTTTCTCCTCAAACCATAAGCCAAAACAAAAATCCTTTCTTCCTCCATTACTTTTACCAGATGTTTAATCTTCTCAGCATTGTCTATTAATGCCCCCATTCTAACCGAAAATCATTTTCTGGATAGTAAAATGAAACCCTGAACCCATTAATAGTCACCTTCTTCACGCCAACATTCAGCACTTGACCACAGTCCACCCATAAACTCTACCTATGTAGGCTTTATAAATGGGCATCTTGCACAAAGAAAACCCAGGCTTTAACTCACTTACTTACTTAGTTTTGCATCCCTGGAGCACAAATCCAGAACCTCAGTGTGTGCTGGATGGGTGCTACCCTACTGAGCACCATCCCCAGTCCTAGGGCCAAGCCTGTTCAATCTAGCTCCTTTTGTCAGGTATCCTCCCTCCAAGGATCCCCTTCTTGATGACAAGTGTCAGAACTCCACACATTTTTATGGCCATGATTTTATTTTGTGGGTACCACAGTAAGTCCCCAGCCACACTAGTAAATCCTTGAAGAAGTCCCTCTTCTTCCACGTGTCCATCTGTCTGAATTGTGGGTCTTGCTAACTGGACTCACAGGTTAAATGGCGAGAAATCTAGAACAAAGAAATGTAGCACCCGGAAGGAGAGTTCCAGAGTTTGAGTTCAATTGTTTAAACAGATTTTTTTTTCTGTAGAGTGACTTTATACTTTATTTCTGTTTTGAACTGAGGTGATTTCTGAGGACTTGACTGCAAAAAGAAAAGATTAAAGGTACATTAAGAAATAGCCTTTTTAATTGTGTTAATTAAAAAATTCTGTTCATGGTTAAACAGCCCCCTGAAGGATGAGCATGACAAACAGAATTCTTGAGACCAGACACGGTCAATTTGTTCTGCAGAATATTGCCAGTTCACCTCCATAGAGAAAAATCAAAACTGCAGTTGTGTTGATGTGCTGGGGGCCTGGGTGCTGTGTCATCCATCAAAGCAGCTGTCACTAGGCAGAGATCATCTGATGCTGACCAACTCAATCTAGAAAGGAAAAGACATCGATTAATATAACTGCCAATATTTTATCTCCACTCACAAGGAAGAGAGTTATATTATTTATAAGCAAATTCTCACAAAAGAAATCACTTGAACACATTGCCTCTGTCTCTCCTGTAAAGGGAGACAGGGCAGGAAAAAAGTGAGGCATGCCGTATGTGTGTGTGTGTGTGTGTGTGTGTGTGTGTGTGTGTGTGTGTGTGTGAGTGTGTGTGTGTATCAGGATGGTATTCAGCTATGGGCATCACATGAGATAGCAGAGACCCTGTGCAGAGCTTTGCGACCAACTCTGGACTAAGAGCAAGTGGCAGATTGATGGACAGGGTCAGGGGGCTGAGCATTCCTGGTTCCTGCTTCTAGGGTCTGAATCCTCTAGAGACTCAATCCTTCTTGGAAGGAAAGGACTCTGGTCACCAGGGCCCTGCATCCCGCATCTTCTCCCACACCCAGACATCAGTTCATATCCCATCAACACAGCAGGTCGATGGGTTTGCCTCTCTGTCCTTTCCCCCTCCTTCCTTCCTTCTCTCTTTCCATCCCCTGCTTCCTCCTCTCCTCTCTTTCCTCTGTGCTAAATTAGCTTTGTTGTGATCACTTTCTGTTTACTGGGGAAACATTATTTGGAATTAATTTATAAATATTTCTGAGAAGATACATATAGTTTTAATTTTGTCCTAAGACTCTTCTTTTTCTCATTTTAATTTACTTTTGTGTAGTGTGTGGCATGGGGCTCAGATTTGCTTTCTTTCTTCTGAGCCCTAAACCACAGTCTTCACACTAGATTAAAGGAGCTCCCTGAATTTATATTAAATTCCTCCGTATATTGAGTTCTGTCTCTGAACCTCTTCTAGTCGACTCATCTCTCTGTGTGTCTATTTTTAAGCCATTTCAGATTTTAATAATGACAATGGCTTTGTGGAAAGTGTCTGGAATATTGAGTACTTTCTCATTTTGTGATAAATAATTTTAGCAATTTTTGGACATTTGTTGTAACATATATCTTCATGACTATTCTTTTACAAGTTTTTTTGTAAAGCCTGAAAGTTTACAAAGAAGAATCCATTTATTTCATTTTTCTTTCTACATCTATTTCTGAAGCTTTCTCTAGCTTCCAGGCACTGTTGGAGACAATGGAGATCAGGAGGGAGTGAGGTGCCAATCCTAATTCTAGGGATTTACGATGTAGAAGAGGAAACACTGGGCCAGAGGGTAAGGTTGGAGGGCCTTAGAAACCAATATGCACTCAGAGAGACACAGGGAGTGAAGTGGTGGGCTGTCCATCCCCCTGGGGTCAAATTTGCATGCCAGTCCAAAGGCAGCTGAAATTAGAGCAGTTCATCTGGGATGGCAGCCCCCCCCCCCAATTGTCCACCTGAAAATAAAAGGATACAGTTGAGTCCTTGTTAAATGGTTTGCCTGTTTTCCAAGGCTGCTGAAAACAAGCTGCTGGGAACCCAGGTGCCTGGAAACAACCTAACTATAGGGCTTCAATTCTGCAGGCTGGAACTCTGACTCAAACATCTAGGGTCACTCACCTGTGGGACCCATGGGGGCAAGATCTGCCTCACCTTCTCTGGCCTTGGAGTGTCTATGATAATTACCTTGTTCCTCAGCATGTAGATGCACTGTTCTGGCCCTGTCTTTGTGTAGATGCTGTCTTCCTTAGGGTTACTATTGCTGTGTTGAAACACCATGACCAAAGCAACTTGGAAAGGAAAAGGTTTGTTTGCCTTTTGCTTTCATATCACTGTTCATCATCAAAGGAAATCAGGACAGGAACTCAGTCAGGGTGGGAACCTGGGCATCCCAGAGTGATACCATCCATAATGGGCTACCCACCCCCACAGCAATTACTAATTAAGAAAAATGTTTGTCTCTAACACAGTCTTATGGAGGTATTTTCTCTGTCGAGGCTCCCAATCTGATGACTCTAGCTTGTGTCAAGTTGACACAAAACTAGCCAGTACAGATACCTTTCCTCTGTTCATGTCTGTCCAAATTTCATTTATACATTTTCATTTTTTGAAAATGCCAGGGTCTCCTGCATCCCACAATGGCCTTGGATTCACTATGTAGCTAAAAATGACCTTAAAGCCCTTGACCTTCCTGCCTTGACCTCCTGAGTGCTGGGGTGACAGGCCTGGCTTGCTCTGCCTGGTTTATATGTTTCTGGGGATTGAACCCTGGACCTCATGCATGTAGGCAGGCACTCTGCCAACTGAGTCATGTCCTCAGACCAGCCAGTCTCAACAGCTTTTAAAAGGACAGCAGCCATACTGGGTTAGGGCTGCCTTTAAAATGGCATTTTAACTTGATTTCCTTTCTAAATGACTGTATTCCAAATAAAGTTGCAATTTGCAATACCGGGGGTTGAGACTTTAACAGTTCTGGTGGGAAAGGACCAAATTTAATCCCTTTGTTGTAGGTAGGATGTGTGGACTCAGGGTTTTTCAAGTTCAAAGCCCGCTGTGAAAATCCAGAGACCAGCAGTTTCCATCCTAAAATCCTGAAGATTGGCATAGGCCAAGACACACTCCCCAGTGATCCTGAACAGACTACAGTCCGGGGCTCCCCCTCCATCCTGCAGCTGCACTCACCCCAACTGTACCAGCACCAATCTCCACCCACATATAGTTATTTATTAAAATCACTCTCCTACTTTCTTCTGCTTTATCTTGTTCTTTTTTTAATTTTTCTGAGTAGGACATTTCAGTTATTAATTTTATCATTTTTCCCTTGTCAAACGCAGTCACTCCGAGGGTATAAATTTTCTCCCAAGTACCACTTTAACCGCATTGCACACGTTTTGATAAGTAGCGTTTTCATTACTTTTTCAGTTTCAAATATGTTCTCTTTGCCATCCACATATCTCCTTTTGCCCACAAATCATTTAGAAATGAATTTTTATTGAATTGCAGTCAGAGAACATGATGTGTATGATATCGATTTTTTTTAGTAGTCCGAAGACTTCATGGGGACTTGGAACATGGTCAAGGTTCACACTTGTTCCACTGTTCCCTTTCAGAGGGGCTCTTTAGCCTAGTGGTGGGGCCAGTTTGTGTTTCTACTTAAGGTGGCTGGGCAAACTCTCTCCTGGAAGTCCTCCAGACTTCTGTGTGGGGTCTGGGTGACTCCTGAAATTGGTCTGAGGGCAGCTTCATTCCGTTTTGAGTTCACAGGGTCTCTGGAAGGTTAAGTCTGTTCTTCATTGCCCCAGACAATAAACAAGTAAACTAGCAACCATGGCTCTGTTCCAGAAAAGTTTGATTTTTGAGCAGGTGCTTCTCATCCCTAGTCCTGCTCTATGACATGTGAATTTACATTTATCTCTACCTTTCCATTTCTGAAAGACACCCACCCTGCCTCCCACTGCTGGAGGTGTGAGTTTAACTGGCTTCTTATATTTGGGGGCGCTGGTATGATGTCTCAGATGGTCTGGTGCTGTGAAGTGTGTGTCCACTCATTTTTGTTGCCTTGCCCTGAGTTAGGCTTCTGGTTATTCTCACCAGGCTCCCTCTTCATGATACTGCTTCCTGCCTAGAGCTTTGCTTCATGTACCACACTGCCTCATTCTGAGCCCTGTTTCCATTTCTGCCTAGATAGAGGTGGTCTCCCTCTACTCCACACCCTCACACCCTTTAAGAAGCTTCATCCCAGGCATGTCGGTGTGTTTCTGAACAGTGGGTTTCACATGCCTGTATAGATGGGCTTGCTTTATTTGTTTACATTTAAGTTGTGCATGCATGTGTGTGTGTGTGTGTGTGTGTGTGTGTGTGTGTGTGTGTGTGTGTGTGTTGAGGTCAGAGTTCAACTTCAGCTATTGTTTCTCTAGCATCTCCCTTATTTGTGAAACAAGGTCTCTCACTGTTGTATAGCTTAGAATTTGCCTGCCTATTGTACTAGGTTAGCTGGCCAGTGAGCCACAGGGATTCACCTATCTCTTTCTCCCCAGCACTGGGATTACAAACACATACTACCAAGCTCAGTGTGTGTGTGTGCGTGTTTGTGTGTACCTGCGTGGATGTGTGTGTATGTGGGGGGGGGGAGATGCTCCCACACATAAGCATATATATGGTGGCCACAGATGCTCCCACACATAAGCATTGGTGGCCACAGATTGCTGTTTGAATATCTTCCTCAACTTGGTCTCCAAACTTGTCTATGAGGTTGTTGAATCCACAACACATCAGGGCAGACCATTGCTTCTTCAGTCTCAAGCCACCTTGCCACACGACCTCTCCAAGGAACCTTCCTGAAGTCCTAAGGAGCTGATGATTCTGTACACTCTGGTATTCTACAAATAGCACAGCAATGCTTGCTCAGGTCGGCCCTAAGCATCCAGAGCCCTGGCCCTTAGCAGCAGGCAGGAGGAGAGGGACCAGTTCTCACTCTCAGGCCAGGCAGCCTTTGCATTTGGTTTCCTAATTAGGTGAGAAAGGAAACTGTGCAGACACTTTCCATTTGAACCCCACAGGAGCCCTGGTGAGCCAGGAACTTTGATGTCTGGGATGAAATGCATTATAGAAATTCAAGCCTAAGAAGGTGTGTGATTCCTAACAAGGACATTTTCTTAGCATGCTTGGCCTCTACATCCATAGAAAAGTCTCTACAACCATGCATCTTGGACAATCCTATTCTTCCCATATGTGACCTCTCAGTCCTGCTACTTCTGAATCCATTCTGTAGTGGAGAAGATGGTCATTGTTTTGTGATGCTGGTATGGTGCTCACTCTACCCAGTGAGCTGTCCCTTCAATGTGGGAGTGGTGGTGGGGGTACTCACACAGCCAGGAATCCTACCACCTCCCACCCAACCCTTCAGGCTTACTGTGGTGAGACAATCCCCTATGCTCTACCACTCTGCACTTCCTGTTTTCTCTCCCTCTGTAGTAAGCGTGTATGTGTGTAAATGTTTGCTCGTGTGGGTGAAGGTAAACATTAGGTGTCTTCTTTACTTGATGTCCTCATTTATTGAGACAGATCTCACAGCAAACCTCAGAACTCACAGATACACAGTTGCATCAGTCAGCTTACTCTGAAACTCCCGTTTCTGCCTTCCAAGGCTGCAATTCCAGGCATGTCACCTGTCTTCTAGAGATTTGAACTCTAGTCCTCACACTTGTGTGGCAAGTGATGCCTCTACTTTGTGTTCCCAGCCCACAGCTCCCTTTTTGACATACTTTAGTCAAGGGACGGGGGTCTCCCACCTGGACAGGATGAACCCTACACCAACTCAGCCAAAAAGTCACATCTGTGACTCACCTGGATCCACCAGTCTGGAACCTCTGCCTTATCAGGCTTGACCCTAGGAAAGGAGGGTCAGGAAGAAAGTGAAGCAAACCATCCCCATGTCTTCTGGTGACAGATCATCTATACAAGTGGCATTAGCCACTGTGTTTGGGGACTCTGTTGAACTCTTAAAGTGACCATTCATGTGTGGGGGCAGAGTTCATCTTCCAAACGTGGGCCGCTGGATACTTTTGTCATTTGAGAAGGCCACTTATCTAAGTGTGGAATTCTTTCATGGGGAGGAGGAAGCTTGAGAGGGTGAATGAAATCTGAAGCAGGGATGACATCCTTGTCACGCTGGCTCTGCAGCTGCATCACCCTTGTTCCCTACCCAATATGTTAACCTGAAAGAGGAGAGGAGAGGAGAGAGAGAGAGAGAGAGAGAGAGAGAGAGAGAGAGAGAGAGAGAGAGAGAGAGAGAGAGAGCTGGAGAGACTGGCCAGAGCAGTCACACTGCCTCCGAATGCTTGGAACCCTGGAGCCTGGCTTAAGAGCAGTGATGGAGAGCATGTGGTAAAACTATGGGAATCTTGGGAAAACTTGCAAGAAGCTGTGGGTACTTCTCACTCAAGGATTGCAAACCCACTCATCAGAAACAGGAGTACATTATATGAGCCTTGACCCAAAGGTTCCTAGTGGCAACCTTCATAAACACATAGAAAAATGTAGAAACAACAAATCTTCATGAGTGATGGGGTGTGTAACTTCAGTGAGCAGCTAGAGTACAAATTCAGTAGTTTACAGTGACACATGTTGACGAGCCACCAGTGATTTCTACACGCAGCTCTCCAGCTCCAAGTGAAGACAAGCTTTGGATCACAGTCCCGAGAAGACACATGGAGAAAGCCACAACCGGTAATTCAGAGTCAGAGTCAGGACAGTGTGTGAAGGAGGCCACCGAGTGTCCACAGGAGCATCCCAAATAATCTGAGTGCTATTGCCATGGGTGAGCTCCAAATGTGAGTGAGCAGTAGGAGTAGAGAAGGGGGTTGGACTTCTGCTACATGCCTCTCTGTGCAGATGCAACACACCAATTTAGAGTCACAACAAGGAGAACAGAGTGTGTAACTGGAGTGGGGCCATAGCATTCAACATTGGCAAGTTTTTGGTCTGTGTATCTAAGGCTATAACCAAGGTTATAAACCTTGATGACCCATGGATGTGGAGAAACTGAGTGAGGCTGGTCATACTTGCCACTGAGCCAGGTCAGATGTGGTCATTACAAGCCACATTTGAAAATAGACAAAAGGCAATGGCCTGGGAGTTGCTCAGAATTCTCACAGAATCCCAGGAGGCTTCACTTTCTGATATAACAGACTGCTCTCAGAAGAAGGAAGGACCCCAGGACTTTGAGAGGCAGAGGCCCTTCATTATGGGAGGCAGAGCCCTATGGCCATGTGGGGTGGGGCTGAAACCCAAGGGTGCCCCTCTGTTGACTCCTGGCTTGTGTCTGGGACTGAGGGATGTCAGGGAAGAATCACAATTGGACATTCCCAATCATCAGATGCCTCTTGCAGATGCTTACTCTGCAAAGTGGCTGGCTGAACTTGTACCTGGGAGGAAGCTATCATTTGGGCCTGAGTTATAGGGCACAGCTGTGCATGGGGACAGTGTTACAGTCTCTCAATAAGTCACAATGCTCAAGAGGGGGGGCTTCCAGTGACTGTGTGGAGGAGTCAGAAGTGAATGGAAACCTTTGGGAACACAGACATTTATCACATCTCACATTGTCATAAAGGGCTGGGGAGGCCGGGCTCACAAATCAGCCACATAGACCAAACTGGGTGCTCAACTTTTAATTTAATCTCATATTTATCTGGCTTTATGGCAGAACATGGTGCTTTCTCATGGATATGGCTATTTCTGCCACTACACAGCAGCCTTGGGAATAATATGTGGGGGGTTGGAGTCAGGACTCAGGGAAGCAGTGATTGAGTGTGGGTTAATGACGATAGCCTGGCTCAGGTTTGCTCCACAAAAACACCTATGCTCCACAGTCAGCTGCGATGGGTCACCTGGGAATTGTAGTGACAGGCATATCCTGCCTGGGTGGTGCTTTATGGACATCTTTCCTTGTATTTAATTTTAATAGGAAACTTCAAGGGGAAAAGTGAGGCCAGGGTTTACTGTATTTGTTTCTGGTGACAAAGCAGTTAATGATACTGATAAGAATAATGAAGGACAAGTGTCAGGTTTAGGAGAACTCTACAACACATTACTTGGCAGGTGTTGGTGGCAGGTTCTACTGGGGGGAGGGGTCACACACAGAGGCATGATCTGGTGGACAAGCAAGAGTATTATGGGAGATGCAAACGTCCTCTTCTGCTGTGATGCTCAGTCTGTTGGGCACCTTGCAATGTAGTGTTCAACTATAAATTGGACATAAGTCACCCAGTTATTTGGAGGAGATGGACTGAATTCCTCCCTCCTCCCCATGCCCAGTTCATCATTCAAGCCTTTGTCCCCAGGAACCCAACTTCTGGGTGCATGCCCCAGAAGGCCAGAGGTCTGATCTCTGGGAATCATGGCCCAGTTAGTCATAGCCTCAGGAACACTGGAACACCTCTCTGAAAGATGAGGGTGTGACACCAGCATGGTCTCCTTCCTGGATTTTACCCAGACCCAATTTCTCCATTCATGTTGTATCTGAACTTTGGGATTTTCTCACAACCTTTTATTATCTGTCCAAACCTAGTTAGGACTTTCCCTGTCCCCAGTGGTTGGCAGTGCCTGTCCTTCCTATCCCACTGGGTACAGGTATTTATAGATCAGCCTTGGGTGACTGCGGAGCTTCTAGCAAGCTAGAATGTGCTCTTCCAAGCAGTTCCCTCTTGCCTGAACAGCCTTGTCCACAGAAGATGAGCACAGGAGTGTGGCTGAGCTCTGGCTTCCTTGTGACCCAAGATCTCTATCTGATCAAGGCTCTGGGACTTCCTGTGTGCCTCAGTGAACCCACTGTATTTTGAGCATGAAAGAAGGAGTGGGCCAAGTGGTACCATGTGCTCACATAGACAGTGAAGAACTTGGACCCAGGGTCAATAGAAACAGCAAAAGGAAGGGCTGAGGAAGGGAAGACATTCCTGGGAAGGCTGGGCATGAGAGAGAGGGTGTGGGTTTCCAGCCTAAAGAAAGCAGAACTGAGTTTATACAGCTGTGAAAGGAAAGACTTTGCTCTAAGTCAAGAGAAAGGATTGAACAACAGACTGACTGACTAGGAAGTCGTGAGTGGAGTGAGGGGGCACATGCATGAGAAACAGCTCAGAAAAAAAGCACCAATTATGGAGTCATTAACAATAAACCTGGAGGAAGAACAAAACCACTGACTAACAAATCAGAATGGCTGGCACACACAACTCTGATAGCCACGCTGCCCTCTGTGGGAGAGGAGACATGTTTGAGAAGGAGTGAAGCTCCAAGTGCACAGGGAATTGTGATGGGCGGGAGGGCAGCTACCAAGGTGTGGCCGAATACCCTTTTGTGCCCATCTCAGGTGGACACTTAAACCAATTCCAGATATCCAGCCCTAGGATGGTAGGTGACACCAGTGGATGGTGACCTGGCTGTGAGAATCTGGCTCAATCCAGATTCTGAGTCAAGAGATTTGGAATTGTGTTAAACTATCATGCTTCTTTCCTTCCTTATATGACTGTATTTATATTGGTCTGTCTGTCTATCTGATCTCCTGCCAGCTATATCTATCTATCTATCTATCTATCTATCTATCTATCTATCCAACTATATATCCATCTATCCATCCATCCATCTTTTATTTATTTACCTATTTCTGTCATTTATTTCTATAACCTATAATTACATGTTCATCTATCCATCATCTATTATCTATTGCTATCATCTATCATCTTTCAATATCAACCCATACATATGACATCTGTCTATAATTGATACCTAGCTACAATCTATCTTTAATCTCTTTCTATCATCTACCCACTTTTATCTATGCATCTATTATCTTTCTATATATCTTTCACTGTTAATCTATATTTCTATGTATTCATCTAATTACTATTTATCATCTACTTATCTATGTATCTCTACCATTTATCTATTATCAATCTATTATCTATCTATCATCTCTTTATCTACCATTTATTTATTATCAGCCTTATTCCTGCCATCTAGCTATCTATAATGCATATCTATGCATTTGTCTATCTTTCATGTTCACCCAACCTTTTAGCTGCTCATCTGACTGTCTTCCACTGACCTCACATTTTAAGGGGACAATACTTGGTTTTTGTGACACTGATAGGCCTGTCATATGACACCTAGTGCCTCAAAGTTGTCATAGGGGACAAGTGAAGAGCTCACAAATTTTAGAAATAGTAGCAGAGAAATGTCTTGAGAAGGTTATTTTAGGTGTGTATACTTACACACTGACAGCAGTGTGTAAGCCAAATATGCTGTGTTTAGACAGCAGAGAGGGATTCAGACCTAGGCCAATTTTTTATGAAAGAGCACTACATGGCTTTATTTGAAGAATCAAAGTAGAGAGGAGATCAAGGGCACTTTCCTGGAGTCAGACTGCAACACCAAACCCCAGCTCACCATTCACCAACTATGTCTCCTCAGCCTGGGAAGTGAATCTACACGGCCTCACTTCCTGTTTTGTAAACAGGCTCATCCACACCATGTCCTCTTCATACTTGTGGGGGGAGAAGAATGAGGATGCTCAGGGTACCCCAGTTAGTGCCAGGAAGGAGCAGGCAGTGGGCACATTAATGAACTGAAGGAAGGGAGGCGTCACGGGTGAAGTTAAGGTACCTCTAATAAAACTTTCATCCAAAGTCACTAGTTTAAGCTGTATACATATTTAGTGTTAAATGGTTCTGAAATGCATAGAAATGTTGGGTTATTGAGGGTTTTATGACAATTCCATCGAGATGTAATTGGTATCCCATAAAACCACTCACTTAAAACCTACAACCCGGAGGTTTTAGTGGAGTCACAAAATACTGGAGCCATCATTGCAACCCAATTCTGGATCATTCTCTTCACTCTGAAATAAATCCTAATTCCATCATTTCTCCAGTTCTTCTAACTCCCAGCCCTGGTCACAAGTCTTCTTCCTGTCTATCTACTCTGAGCTTTTCCTGGGAATGGAGAAGACCACAGGCTTCTATCAGCGTGGCTCCTTTCAATTATGCAATACAATTTCATGTTGTGGATAAACCACCTTCTATTTATCTATGTATCAGATCAATGTTCCTGTGGTTCCTACGTCTGGCCTTGGTGAGCAAGGGTGTGTGTATGGATTCAGGAGATCTGTGTCTGTGTTCCTCTGGTTGGAGAGATGCTGGATCAGGGGAGATTTGGTTTAATACTCTGAGGAACAGCCAATGTGTCTTCCAAATAGTGTTATTCACTTCTGTGCACTCTCCCCCACAGTGAGAGAAGCATCTAATCCCTCCACATTCATCCAACACTCCTTTTTGTTCTGAGAACAACTGTCTTAGTAGGGATGAACTGCTGCCTCACTGGGATTCTGGCTTGTATTTCTCTGAAGTTTAAGTCTGTTGTCTTTTTTTTTATGTTTGCTGAATATGGTAACATTTTTTTTGGAGAAGGCTTGTCAAAGCCATTGACCATTGTCAAATAGTTACTTGTTATCATCAGCATAACTCTTCTATATATGTCTATAATTCCAGTCTAGCTTCAAGCAGCTTGCAAATACTTCTCCTCCTGTGGGTCTTCCACATCCTTGATGGTGCCCTCTGAAACACAAAAGCTTAACATATTCTTGTTGAAAATACTTACTATGCATTTTTCATATACATGTTTACAACAGTCTCTACACAGTAGAGTTTGCACAGCCAGGCTGTGATAGCTTCTTGTTAACTTGACCAGATGTAGAATCACCCTGGAAACAAGTATCTGGGTATGTATGTGAGGAATTTTCTACAATGGGCTAACTGAGGTAGGAAAACCCACTGTGACTATTGGCATTACTATTCAAAGGCTGGTGTTCTAGACTGCTTATAAGGGAAAAAGTGAACTAAACATCTATCCTCTCTCTTTAGTTCTTGGCTATGGATGCTATTTGACCAGCAGCTACAAGCTCCTGCTTCCATGACCTACCCACCATGATGGACTCTACCCTCAAGCTGGGAACCCAAACCAATCCTTCTACCCTCAAGTTGCTTTTGGTGGGTGTCTTTTGTTTGGTTGGTTTTGGGTTGTTATTTTGTTTTGTTTTCCCCCTCAATAATAAGAAGAGTAACATTCATGCTAGCCATTTCTTCTTAGCTTTCACTTGTGTTGGTTTTCACTGATGGCTGCTTCTCCTGTTTGGGATCTCACCAGCCTACAGCTTGTGTTGTCATTTAAATTCAGCATTTGATAGTTTCACTGCTCATGCCAAGTTCTTTGGCTCTGGTGGCTCCAGTTCTATTTATTTGGGTTTTTCTTTGTTAGATTCTCTTGTCTTTCTAAGACAGACAGTTGTTTTCCAAGAAGGGCTTAGGGTGCCATTATCCCTGGCTTTTTGTTCCTGGCAATGTTTGTCTCTTATCTCTATACTGGAAGGAAAATTCCTCACTCTTTATAGATATTGTCCTACTGTGTTTGGGGTGATGTTTTCTCAGTGGTGGCTATGGGGAAATATGAGACCCACCTTAGTACCACCTCCCAACCTCCCGTTAATAATCTCCTGGGATTTGCCTGCCTGTTTGTATCTCCTTGGAAAAGGGCATGGTGCCGATTCTCCCAAAGGGTTGGGATGCAGTTTTGATTTTCAGATCCAAATAATCCTTCACCCCAAGAAGCTTCTTTCTGTGTGGTTATGCATTGTTTTCTCCTTGGTTCTTTAAAAACCTCAATTAGGCTTTCTAGTTCCTTTATCTTTTCTCCACATTATAGCATGCTCCCTCCTTTGACTGCTGTCAGCCCTCCCCCATCCTTGAATTTCACTGCTTCTGATGAGGCTTTTATTTCTGGAAGGTTTTATTTGTTTTCTCTTGTTGTCTCATAATGTGTCTTCAAGAGTTTTGTTTCGCTGTTTGCATTTATTTTTTTAAAGGAGAGATCGGGTTATCCTTGATGTCTTTGTCACATACGGTGGTTTTTGTTTAATCAGAGACTCTTTTATTCCTCCGAGTGTGTTTTCTGGGGAGGCATGCCCTCTCTGTGTCTTTCACCTATCCCTGGCTGTTTCCTTCCTGCACAGCCCACAGGCTGTTATAGAAAAAGACATTTCCAGATGTCAGTGTCTCCTCTGGCACTATTGGGATGCTCTACAGTCCTGAGCACTGAGCTAGCCAAGGTGACAAGAAGCCAGCCCTGTGTAGCACATGGAGGTCAGGTCTGACACAGAGGGACAGGTAACTGCCAAGGGTGAAGGGGCCTAGGGCAGTAAGCAGAGGATACCTTTGCCTGAAGCAAATACCCATTTTATCATCTAGCTTCCATGTCAACCACAGATTTAATTCAGCAAACCCTGCTTTTGTTTTGCAAAATCATATTTTCCAAAGTTTGTCTTAAAAAATTCTGTTTCTACATTCCTTTCTTTAAAAATTAACATGCTAAGCAACAGATTTCTTCACATCACTTTTTTTCTTTTGTGTGAGCATATATGTGTGTGACTGTAGGTACGCGTCCACAGTGCATGTCTTTATCCATCACTCTACCTTGTTTTGTGAGAGTCTCTAGCTTTTATCTAGGGGCTACTGATTCTGTTTTTGCTGGCTGGGCATTCAGCCCCAGGGACTCACTTGTCCCCATTTTCCTGATTCTGGGATTACAGTACATACCGCCATGCCCCTGCTTTTACACGAGTTTTAAAATTAAACTCAGATCCCCACCCTTGCAGGCAAGCATTTTGCCCACTAGGTCATCTCCCAGGCAGTCTGATATTTCACACACACCCTCCTACTCCCCCTATGGTTTCCTGTCCTCCCTGTCCCTATTGCACACACCCTGCCACTGTTCCTTCCACTTTCCTACTATGTGAGTTCTATTGCCCCTCCCACCCTGTCACTCTCTAATGACAATACCTTTGCTGACAATACAAAGGATCCCTGGCTTATCGTCTTTTTCACTTTACCAGTAGCTCAAAAGTGATGCAGTCACATTTGGTAGACAGTGGACTGTGAAGTTTGAATGGTGATCATTTTCCACACTGTCTGCTTAGAAGATCATGGCAATCTTTCAACTCATTATACCTTTGACTTCGGTGTAGTTTTCCGGTCAAAATTCCATAGGAAACCAGGAGCATCAGTGTCCCTCTTTGCCAAATCTTCCATAGTAACTATTCTTCTCATCACTGGGACCAAATACCTGACTGAACATCTTAAGGAAGGCAGGGTTTATACAGTCTCCCTGCATGTGGGCAGAATGTCCTGGCAGCAAGGGTGTGGCAGGTGAGGCTGTTCACCTTATGATAAAGAGGGAGCAGAGAACAAGAGCTGGGGGACAGGCTTAACCATTAAAGGAAGGGTGACCAAGTTCTTCAAGCTAGGCCATACCTCCTAAAGTTAGTAGGAGTGCTACCAAATCAGTGCTACCAACTGGGAGTCAATATGTGAGTCTGTGGAGACTGTGTTCCAATAGTATCTGTATCAGATGGCTCAAGTGGGAACAGAATGCTGACACCCACTTGACCAAGAGGCCTCTTAACAGTGCAGGTGCCCTGTCCCGCGGGGCTCAGGTAATTCGTGAGTCCGAGGTGGATCACGCCTGCAAATAATGGGCGAGAAAGAAAGAGCGGGACCAAGCAGATTCCATTGTCAAGGCCCCCTTTATTGGTTATTACAAGGGGTTTTTATAGAGAAAGGAGGAAGCAGAGAAAAAGGAGGTGGAGGGAGGGATGAGTTAATTGTTCTCAGGCAGGTATCCGGAATCTCCTGTGTTTATCTCAAGCACTAACTAAGGAAATGGGGGGAGGGATAGGTGTTAGTTGCTTCTCAGGCAGGTATCCAGAATCTCCTGTGATAAGGGAGTGGGATACTAGACTGGCTGGTGTCTACCTAGGCACGGGGGTCGCCAAGGCTGGCTTCTGACAGCAGGTATTGTCCCCTTGGGAGAACTGGCTTTGACTCGAACAGGGAGGATCAGACCCTGTGGTATTTGACTTGGCTTATCTGTCGATGAGATAAAGCACCAACCAAAAGCAACCCAGGTAAGGAAGGGTTTGTTTCATCTTAGAGAAGACAGTCTATCAATAAGAAAAGTCAGGGCAGGAACCTAGAGGAAGGAATTGAAGCAGAGGCCATGGAGGAGTGCTGCTCAAACACCATTTCTCCCCTTTCTGACAATGGCACTAAGCATCTGTCACCCAGGGTCACTAAAGGAGCTTCCTGGGGGACTACACACCAAACTGTCAGTAGCTTTACCCAGGCTACCTTCTGAGTTCTAAGCTGTTTAAACCTAGTGGGGTCCACTGTTTGCCACTCAGCCTACCCAGTTAATCTGTTTGCTCAATGGATCACTACTTTGGTTGGATTGGGATCTATCTTGTCTTGAAGTATTTGTTAATGGAAATCTTTAGTATCTCTAACCTTACTTCAGTAGCCCTTTTCCCATGATGATTTTTACTGTAGAAGTTGGTTGGTTTTAGAAACAGAAGTCTCATTTAGCCTTTATTTCTGTCTGCCCCAGAGAATATTCTTGAATTACAGACTAGACACACCAACCTTGAATGTTATGCTGCCAGCAAGAGAAAGGTTAACTTTAACATTGAAGAAAGGCATCCAGGGTCCAGAAAGTCTCTTAGCCTGAATGCATGGGGTGGGGGCTGGGCTCCATAACTATGTATGTGAGCGGCTACTGTAGAGAGTGGATGGAGCCCTTTCCAGGCAGAGAACTCTAACAGCAGGGTGTGATACCTGATGTGGGACCCTGAGAAAGATGCCAGAAATAGAAGTCATGGTAAGGCAGAGCAGTGAGAGAAACCGCAGTGTGGCCTGACTGTTTCCTTGTGTTCTAAGTGAAGTCTACATGAAGTGAGTACTGCAGAGGAGAAAGTCAGGAATATGCTCATGGCTGTATGTGTAAACAATAGCCAATGGTACTCAGGCCAAGGGGATCCAGGCTCCTACAAATCCCCAAGGGATAGAGTATCATGCCATCATTTTTCTTGGGGAAAAAATGGAAAAGAACGAAGAGTCCATTCTGGTGACAGGACAGGATGGTAGAGTGCCTGCCAGCTGCTGGCCTGGAGGGCAGTTATTATCAGTAACCTTCTACTATGAGGGTTAAGGGGCAACTGACTGACCTCCACTCATGAATATCAGCAAGGAAAGAAGAGCTCAGATGAGTCTATCTACCCATCCACCAAACTGCTCTATCCATGAGTCCCTATTCTCTGAGTGGAGAGTATGCCAAGGAGGAGAGGGGAGTGGTTTCCTGTTGAAATGATCAAGGAACACTAATTTGACAGAGATACATCAAATTGGAAAGACTGTGGTATCTGCTTACGTGGTGAGGATTCAGTCTAGAACAATGTAGATGTTAAGTTAATTCAGGCAAAGATATGGCAGCTGTGTTATGCCCAACTATGTCACAGGGGGTGAGAATGTGATGAGCAGGAACCTGGGATCTGGGGACACTGCCATGATGGATAAATGTGACATGTAAACGAGTGAAACAACTCCCACACAGTATCCAGTGCCTTCCTCTAGTTTAGTGTGTGCTGACAAATAAGACTTTCGGATCACTACCTTTGTAAACATCACCTTCTCACACCAAGAGGAGTCAGCTCCACAGTCACATTGCACTCGCCATGTGTGAAAACACATCAGCAAAGTGTCTGGGCCACACTTGACCTAGTAGGAGCCGCTGGAATTTAATTATGAAACTCATCATACAACTCATGCACTACAAGCTAACCTGAGAAAACGTCCTGGTTTCCCTTGCTGGGCTCTGGGAGTTGCACCACCTGAGGAAGTTGTTGGTACTGCAGGAAGAAGAGGGCTCTGCCCCAAAGGAAGTTTGCAGGGTACAGAGGCCCGCTGTGAGCACTCCACCACTGGAGTTTCGCTCTCAGACCTTCCATCTGCCCTCATGTCTAAATGCTGGGTGTTGGGTCATCACTTGGTCCAGGGTCACCCCACTGTAATGTGGGGTAGCATTTCCCAGGTACTGATGAGACCCACCAGTGAAGGTTGTGTCTGAGAGTGTTCTCTTAGATTCAGGGTTCTAGTGAACTGACTTAGTGTAAAAGAAAATAACAGGAGGATATTCTATGCAGTAGGATATCTTTTCTCTTTTGGGGGACCCACCACCCAGCTCCCAAATAAATCGTACACAAAGGCTTATTGTTAGTTATGAGTGCCAGCCTTAGCTTGGCTTGTTTCTAGCCAGCTTTTCTTAACTTCTATTATTCTATCTACCTTCTACCTCTGGGTTTTTCTTGTTCTCTTTCTTCTGTAAATCTTACTCTTATTCCATGGATTGCTGTGTAGCGGAATGGCTGAGTGGATGCTCCCTGATGTCCTCCTCTGCTTCTTCTCTTCTCTCCTTCTCCTAGTACTGGTTTCTCCTTCTCTTTATACTCTCTGCCTGCCAGCCCCACCTATCCTTGCCGTTCAGCTCTTTATTAGATCATCAGGTGTTTTAGATAGGCAAAGAATCACAAACAAAAGACATATACCTTAAAATAATAATCTACCACAATTCTAGACCTGTGCTTCTCAATTTTTCTAATGCTGTGATCCCTTAATACAGTCCCTCATGTTGTGGTGACCCCTGAAAACACAAAATTACCTTTATTGCTACTTCATAATTGTAATTGTTACTATTACAAATCATAATGTAAATATCCAATATGCAACATATCTTATATGTAATCCCTATGAAGGGGTCATTTGAACCCCAAAGGGGTCACAACCCACAGGTTGAGAACCACTGTTCTAGACAATGTTACTACAGAAATATTGGATCCCTCTTTGGATTGTTAGTATTGTTAAAAAGAATTTAGAAGTTGACTCAGGAGGAAACTCTAGGACAATTTGATTAGAAATTTTTAAGAGAAAAAGCAAGGGGACAGGCAAGCTGCAAATCTTAGAGGAATCCAAAAAGGAGAGTAGGGGTGAGAAGAGGAGAGAATGTCACATCTTTGACAAGACAGGTTGGCTCGGTAATATGGGAAAAGTATGTTATCCTTTGAAGGGAGTAATTTCTTCTCCCATCTCCATACCATGATTTTAGGTGAATCAGCCTTCATAAGGAGTGGTATTTTGATCAGGTGATTGACAGTTCTGGAAGGATTAACTCTTAAAGGAGGGGATAACAGTATGTAATGTTCAGAAGCTTTGAAACAGATGAAAATGTTGTGTTTCCGCCCAGTGCCAGAGATAGACCCTTTAGGTTTGATCAGGAAGCAAGTTTTCCCTAATGGGCCTCTGTACACCCCTATGTCTATGTTCAGTGTCCTCCATGGCTACTGTAAGCATTTATTTCCAGTTTATGTGTTCCTTGGGTGGGAGAGGGAACACAGACTTAAGAGTCTAGTTTTGGGGGTCAAATGATTTAGCCAGTGGATTTCTTAACATTGCACACCAGCTGCCAAAGGAAACTAATGTCTCTCAGTTCACCCCAGTATTTCCACCAGTAGCTCATATCCTCAGCAGACATGGATAAAGCTTTGGATTCACTCTGTGTGTGTGAACATGTGTGTTTTTGCATATGAATGTCTTATGTGTACAAGTATCATGTGTGTAGTTGTTGTGTTTATGTGTGCCCACTGTACTATATCACCACAGGGCAATGACACAAAATAGAAACAAACTCGGTAGGTCCAGATCCAGATCCAGATCCAGATCCAGTGGAGTGAATACACCTCCCCTATTGGGGAGGCAATGTCTGGGGTAGAATACACCAAGCATCTGTGCAGAGATCTGGAAAGTCACACAGTGGGCAGACTGGACTGGAGAAGTTGATAGATTGGGATGAACTACTGACAGGTAAGGGGAGCCATTGTCTGGGTTTCAGCAGTCTGCAGTCCATGCTGTCTGGAGCCAGGTTCCAGGAGACACTTGCCTGAGACAAGCAGAAATGGTCATAGGAGAGCTCTCACAGGCCCAGAACCCAGTGCTGTTTAAAGTGTGGTAGAATTGCCTCATTTCCCACATGCTCTTTTCTAAGATCTCAAGTCCAAACCCAAGAAATCCATGGAGACAGCTCAGCAGCCTCTGCAGGAGCCCACACAAGCCTACATCCCAATCTATAATCAAGGGCATCCTGGAACCTTCTTTTTGCAGTAGAAGAGGGGCAGCATCCCAAATGTGGGAGATCCTAGTGCTCTGGTCCCATCTGTGTGCCTCTCGGGTTTGCTGTCATAGATGGGCATTATTGTAGGACTCCATGGCAGAGAAATGGGGCTGTGGAATATAAGCCAGGGACAAAAAGGGAACTAAGCATAAGCTTTGGATGATAACCCCAAAGAACTGTATGAAAACCCTTGGATTCACCCCAGGACCATGTGCAACACATGAATTCTGGCCATAGGCAGCATGCAAAGACATCCAGAACTCATGTATAAGCAATGAGCTTCTAAATACAAACTCACTCTGATATTGTGCACATGGGATGCACCCAATGGCCCTTCAGAAGCTCCAATAATGAGACAGTTATGTTAGGTGCTAGGGATTTCAGCCAGAGCCTTGTGCATGCTGGACAAGTGCTCTACCACTACACCCCCAGCACGTGAACTGATTCTGGAGTCACACTCAACAAGGAACTGGTTGGAACTGCAGGGCTGAGCACAGAGAGTCAACCCCTTACAGGAACAAGTAAACCAGTTTTATTAAGCAAGAGCTATCACAATGAAACATGCAAGAACTCTACCTAACATACTAAGAACAAAGGAAGTGACCAAGGATTAATGGCAACACAAGAAGAGAGTTGCCATTTATGTGGGAACAATGACCAATGGTGACAGGGATGGGAAGCTCCCATGGTAACAAACAAGGCAGGGAAGCAGCTCCTATGAATATGCCCCACCAAGCAAGGGCAAACGTTCTTGAAACAAGTGGGAAGTCAGACCACTAGAAAACTTAAAGAAGAGCCACCAAAGAATTTTATTGCTTAAATTGTGGTCATCCAAATCTGGAAGCCACCACATAGGCTCAATGGCAAAATAACCATGGCCTTGGAACAAGTAATAGAAGCCACCTGGTGTGAACAAAAGAGTAGAAAATATTTTCTAAAGCAAAATGTGTGTGTGTGTGTGTGTGTGTGTGTGTGTGTGTGTGTGTGTGTGTGTGCTCAAGCACACATGCATGCTCCCACACGTATGTGTTCAAATGCATGCATCTCAACAGCACAGCTGAAATGCAAGAAAAATCCTAAGAGCACATAGACAAAGCACGCTCATTACTCAGAGCATCCCAGGGTCTCACTTCAGACTTCTCATCACCAGTTCTGTGTGCCCAGGTGAGGGAAGGCAACATCAAACTGAAGGAAGAAAAAAAAATCTCCAGGACCTGAATTTAAATACAGTGACAATATCTTTTGAGAACAAGGTGAAACACAGCTATTCTCAGATGAAGGAAAACTGAGACGTCATTCCAACAGGTCTGGGCCAAAATAACACATGAGGAATTTCTTCAGACAGAAGGAAGATGAGTGAAGAAACAGTAGCACACTGGTAAACGATGGGGATGGTGTAAGGGGCTGTTCTCCTATTGAGCACTTCAAACCAGGCTTGACAACAGGAATTGAAATGATACCACCACCCATGGGGCTTGCAGTGTAAGTAGGGCAATAATGAGAAGATTACAACACAAAGGGACCATGGGAGAGGGACAGGACCACAGGGAGGGTTTCCACCCTGCCTCCTTGCTGCTTTAATAGCACACAGATCAGACTCTACAACAAAATGGAGGACATACCTTAGTGACCCAAGGCCAACTCAACATGAAGCCATGGCATAGCTGAGAATGTGCCTGGCAGGAGGGAATGAACTCCAAGAGAACCTGGGAGGAGACACAGGCAGACTCACACATCCAGCGGGAGGTGGACAGGCATGCAGCAAGCCAGTGACTGGGAGAACAGGAAAACACATCAGAAAATGGAATGTAGTGAAGCTCTGCAGAACACATACATCAAGCAGTGTGGTACAATGGTCCCCCAGCTGGTGAAGCAACACAAATTTAAACAAATCACAATGCCACTCAGTGTGTTTTATCACTATAATGGAATTAGACAAGAAAGAGGAAAACAGGCAGGTAGAAAGACTCACCAGAGGCCTGGTCACAAAGCCACACCCCACCACAGAAACCATGATTACAAAGATCAGGAGCAATGGGAAACAGGATGAAAATGGAAGTAAGACAAAGTCTTGTGGGAGCAACTATAGCCATGTTCAGAGCGGAGATCATAGCCTCAGCTCACGCTAGAAAAGAGGCCAGGCCTGGAATCTGTCATCACACTCTCACCCACATTAATGAGGAAACCAGAAAATAGTCCAACCAAGGAGAAGAGGCCATCCCAAAGATGGGCAGAAATCACTGAAACCCAAACCACAAAACCGCAGATAAAACCAGTGAAGCAGTCTTTGTTATTTGAAAAGGATAATGAAATTGATAACCCTAAACCTAAACAGGAAAATAAATAAGAAATAGGATATGAAGTATAAAATCTAGAATGGAGCACACTTAGTAAAGGACTTCACACACACACACACACACACACACACACACACACACACACACACACACACACACCACGAACACAGACACAGGCACACATACCCAGAGGACTCATATATAAGCATCTCATCCCCTGGAATGCTATAGACTGCCAAAAATGCCAATTGTGAAACAAAGAAGACAGAGCTGTAGCTTCTCCAGCAGCTACACTCCAGGCTAAGCTCTGTTGGAAAACAAGCATCCATGATAGGGTAACATGCAGCCTCCCAGCCCAAGAACTTCTGACTGGATTTAGAATTTCCCACTCAATGTAGAACTTGCCACTCCTATGTGATGCTCAGCTGAACAGGGAACTCAAGGACCATGGCCAATAGTCCATGGCTATAGAGGAGATAAGGACCCCAGTGACATAAAAGCCCCAGGTTTTGCTAACTGGAACCCTGAGATAATTTGAATGAGAATAATACCCAAGGCTCATATATTTCAATGCTTGCTCCCCAGTTAGTGGAACTATTTGGGAAGGATTAGGAGGTGTAGCTTTATTGGAAGAAGTGTGTCAACTAAGTGTGGGTTTTGAAGTTTCAAAAGTCCATGCTATTCTCAGTAACTCTCTCTATATATTTTCCTTGTGGTTGTTTTACTAGATGTAAGCTCTTGGCTACTCTCCAGTGTCATGCCTGTCTGCCTGCTACCATGCTTCCCACCATAATGGACATGGACTCTAACCCTGTGGCACCATAAGCCCCAATTAAATGCTTTATTTAATAAGTTGCCGTAATCATAGTATTTTATCACATCAATAGAAATGTTACTCAGACAATCCCCAAGACTAGACTGGGAATGCAGCAGGCAGAGGCCTCAAGGCCTGTCATAAGCAACTGAAACCAATGGAAATTTTTGACAGCTCTTCTCTGATTGGTTCCATTTCTGACCTTATTTGCATACCCATATCCAGCCAGTCAGGGTCCAAATGACACCCATAATTCAACCATTCCAGGACTGCAAGAATGGGAGACAGGATAAGAGATCTGTGGAGGAGAAAGAAAGTAACTGCGAGGGACAGACTCACTGACTTCCTGGTTTCTGTTCTTTCAGAACATTCCCTGGAGAAAAATGCCGCAAAGGTCCCGCTCCTCTGAGGTCTCTGCCCCAGGCACACAACTCCAGAACACTGATGGCAACATGCAGGGGTATTCATTATTGCTTCAGCAACCAGAGACCTGCAACTCCAGCTTTTGAGACCTGCTGGAGACAAGAGACTTGCTGGCTTGTTCTACAGGGGGACAGCTCACAGCTAGCACCCCAAAGCCCTTTGAGAGCTTTCAAGCTGTAACACTTGCAATCCCTTCCTTGGCACCCAAACCTGCCAAAAGCATAGGGCTGTAACACCTGAAACCTCTTGGCTAGATACTCTGAGGCCTGCTGGTGACGGAGCTGGATACTATTCAGCTCTCTTGTTTGGCATCCTTCTGCTTCCAAGGGCCTCAATTTCATACTTTACTCTTCAAATTGCTATTTCCATATGGATAATATAGTTACTTTTGTTTCATCTACACACTCTATTCTTAGAGGGAAGGTTGTACAAGATCCCAATTGGAGACAGGGATAGTCTCAGTCAACCAGCCCATTCATCCACATGAAAGTGTATCAGTGTAAGATACTCTAATGCATACATATTTGGGGGTATTTGGGGTTTGGGTGTGGAGGCTCTGGGCAGTTCCCACAGCTATCACCTTCCACAGGTTCTCAGTTCTCTCTGGAATACTTGACAGAAGATGTGTAATATTTTACAGAAAATAGAAACGATCAATAAGAATCTGCATTCCTATGAAATCTCAACCTCCAGAGACAGTGCAAAATGAGGGTGGCACTAATTATTTCACAGAGCAAACCAGACCCATGTATGTGTGCATGTGTGCACATGTGTGAGTTGAGATTAATTTAATGTTGGTTCAATTCATCTTTCTAACCTTCCTTGTGCTTTTGACATCTAGTCTAAAGTGTCTTTGCTTAGCACTGAATCCCAGTAATGCCCCCTCATGCATTTTCCTGTAAGTTTTGCACTAGATGGCTCTACATTGATTTAGTCATGAAACGTGGGCTGTGTTGCGGTCCTGTTCTATAAAGGACACAAGCCTCTAATGTTCTAGTTCTTGTTGTGGTAATTTCATTCATACCAGTGGGAACTGGAAGCACAGAGATTGCCAGGAGGCGCCTTGAAGGGTTCTGAAGTAGGCCTCCTCTGGTCCTCAAACCACTCAGCATCTCTCCAAGGTGCTAAAGCAAGCCCACGACAGTATACAGATGTGGACAGAGGCAGCTAAGAAGCTGAGAGCAGGGCCATTGAGTGAGCCCACAGAAGAACCACAAAGAGAATTTGTGTGCAGCAGAGAAGCATTGTCAACTGTTTGGATTAAAATAGCATGGCCAGGGGGCTTGGCATCTGCAGACATGACAGATGAGGCAAAAGTCACATAACCCTGCAAGGCAGAGTAAGACCTGAAGCCCAGTCCTTCTGACTGCAACAGCCTCCACTACTGCTGCTCTTGTCAAAACCTGGGACAGGTTTGGCAATGTTTAGACAGTGGCTGCTCCCAGCAGCAGTCCTGAATCCCACAAACATCATGGAGACTCTTCAATTGATCCAGCATCCCCCAAAGCCTGGGGATGGGGGAGTATATCAGATGTATCTCCTCCTCCCTAGAGACCTTCCATAGCCCTTAGGCAGAGGTTTCTGGTGAGTAGTCACATAATTGATCTTTGAGGCACTCAGACACTGCAGAGTTTGTGAGCTGTCACTTCTGTCCTACTCCAGAGAAAGGTGGGACATTCTTGGGATGGTGCAGGAATGGTTGTTTAAGTAACCACATAGAAACTGCTCAGTGTGCAGTGATATAGAAGACTCCCAATCCAAAAACTGAAAACTCTGAACTATTCCCAAATCTGAGACTTTGCACATGGCTAAGATGCCACCAGTGAAAAATTCTACACCACAGATTCTCATTTTCACTTGAAATTATTTAAAAAATAATACAAAATAATCACCTGGCTATTGATATGGGGTATATATGAAATCCTTAGTTCTCCTAGCCAATAAGATATCTCATTAGTTATATGCAAATATCACGAACTTTGAAGCAAAGTCTACAATGCAAAATGCTTCTATACCCAAGCATTTCTGGCAAGGGTTGCCAAGCTTCTATTAAATAGAAGAAATATCAGATTCTGAAGACCAGCAGGGGAAGGAAGTACCCTAAAAGGTGCCTCATTGATTGAGTGTGCTTCTGGATCTTGGGGGTTTCTGCTCCCAAGAGGCAACTTTGATGTCTCAACCAGCATTATCTGCTCCACCCTTGCCAGTGGAGACTACCATCACTGGCCTCATATCTACTATAATTACCGTGCAACATCTCCCTAATAATGAGGGGCCTTCCTGAAAACCACCAGCTATGATATGGAGCCAAGGTCCACGGGGATTTTAATTTGCAGAGTTATAAATACATTAAAAGCCCATGGGCTTCAATTAAAATATGTTTACTTGTGTAAAAGGAACATTGAGATGGGAGAGCAAGGCTCCTGGTTAGCAAGAACTTGAAAGAAGACAGGAAAGAGCAGGTCCAGCTGTGATCACAAGTACAGGAGAGGCAGTTCACCCCAGATCAGCAAATCTTCAAAGCCAGGAAGCAGGTCTAAATTCTTTCTAAGTCAGAAACTGGGGGAATGAAGCACTCACCCTGACACCCAACAACTCAGGGGAGAAAAGGTTTAAGATAGCTTACCATTCTGGGTTACAGCCCATCCAGTGGTGGAACTGACTTCAAATAGCTTGTCACACAACATTCCATCAAGATCAATGCATACATGCTCACATTCTTGCTTGTGTTGATCTCAGTTTTCCCACTCATATAGGACATGATCCTCTGCCTAGGAGATGGTGCTGCCCACAGTGGCTATGCATTCCCATATAAATTAGCTAAGACAACCCCCGTAGACATACCCGCAGGTCAATGTGGATAATCCTTTAATGAGACTCTTTTTCCCAGTGATTCTAGGCTATGTTAAGTTGATGAAACTATCACAGGCACCTAGACCAACCTTCACTTGTGTCCTCACCTTCTTCCATTTGATTGTCCAAATGTCTTGTGGTCTGTTTGCCCATGCCCATCCTTGTCCATGTTCAAGCTCAAGTGCTTATGCAGTCAGAGAAGTTCCCCTTTGACCTTTCCCTTTTAGTGGGGAGGAAGACAATTAGTTCCCTCTTGCCACCCTTTGCTGAACATCTACCTCCCTTCAGTGGGGTCGGTGTTTATGCTCAGCTGGATTGTGCCAAAGCTCTGGGTATCCCCTTACTCTTTGGTTTGAGTAGGAACAACATAGAAGTCAGCATGTGGGCACAGGATCTATCCTGAACATTGTGCTGACCCTCCACAGTGCTCTCTGGATCTTTAACACTTACGTAAGTCCAAGTCACAGCTCATTCCCCTTAAAAGGATGTGATTTTCCTGAGAAAACCTAGTAACCCCACCTCACCTTCATGCACCAGGCAGGATCTGTCTCTAGTTTGTGCTTCCTCCATTCTGTCATCTTCCCTAAGCTGCTACAAATAAGAGGTCATCATGCCAAATCTCCCCTTCTTGTCAAAATACCAACTTTGGGGGCAGGACCTTCTCTGCTCAAGCCTGATCTCATCTTAGCTCAACTCAACAATATCACTAAAGATGGTGTCTGATGAGGTTACATTCACAGGCACTGGGCATATGGGCATTAGCATGATATTTGTGGGAGACACAGCCTGACCCATTCTATTTCCAGAGGTGGTGAATCTTAATCTAAATCCTGATAGTTGATCAATATTGATCCACAGGTTGATAGCAGTATAGGAAGGTTGGTTCAACTGAAAGCAAGATGGGAGCTAGCGACCAAAGGATCAAAGAAGGTCCTGGACATTGAAAGCAGGAAACAGGGCCTGTTTACATTGAATGAGTGTCTTAGGGTTTCCATTGCTGTGATAAAACAGCATGATCAAAATCAACTTGGGGAGGAAAGGGTTATTTCATCTTACAACTCTCAGGTCACATTACCTCATTGAAGGAAGTCAAGGCAGGAACTTAAGATAGGAACCTGGAGGCAAGAACTGATGCAGAAGCCATGGAGAAGTTTACTGGCTTGTTTCTCATGACTTGTTCAGCCTGCTTTCTTATTACAACACAGGCCCACCTGCCCATGGGTGACACTGCCCACAATTCTCTGGGATGTCTTACATCAACCATTAATCAAGAAAATGCCACCATAGACTTATCTATATGGCAATCTGTATAGGGAAATTTTCTCAATTGATGTCCTCTTCCCAGAAGAATCTAACTTATGTCAAGTTGACAAAAAAACAAACAAACAAACAAATAAACAAAAAAACAACTATGGCATAGGGTCACAGCTCATGGGTTACCATAATAGAAGTACCATTGCTCTGGCTGGGAGCTCAGTGGTGACCAGACCTATAGAAACAGTCTCATGTCCCATACTCAGGTTATCTCAAGCCAGCATTGAGCATAGAATGGACTCCCAGAAGCCTTCTGCTTTGGAGAAGGCAGGACACAGAGAGAGGGAAAGTTGGCAGTGTCTGTGAGTCATGACCAAGCCTTGAAAGCATTGGGTTTCTCCAAACAGAGACAGTAATGTATACCTACAACCTACAACAGTGTCCATTACTGATATCATGATAGCTAGGCCAAGCATAAGCCAAACCAGAATCCCCAGATGGGACCAGATGACCCAATATGTACATTTCACATTAAGACCCACAGATCTGAGCATGATGCCTAGCCTTAGAAACCCCCAGTTTACATGGGAAGTCTGGGGTGGAGTACTGCATGGATTCTGTCTCCCAGGAGCTTATGGGGTCTGGGGAAACAGCGAAAGGATCAGGAAACATGTCCTTGGGACACAATTCAGGTGTTTAGAGTTAGGAAAGTTTATGGGAAGATCCCTGAATAATCTGGAGGATTCCAGAAACAAAGTCAGGTTTCTATTCCAGGAAGGTCTACTAGCCTCAGATGAGCAAGCTCTGCATGCATAGATTAGAACCTGGGGTCCCACCCCCTCCAGAAGAGGCTGCTACAACAGCCAACGTTCTGCATGATGTGCCTAGGCAGGCAGGTGAAATGGACATTAGGTGGAGGCAAGAGGGTTACTCAGTAGGCCTTCCCAATGAGTTACGGAAGATACAGAGGCTGGTCCTGTGATGGCTGTGGATGCCAGGCAGACATGGCTGTATGCTCTCTGTCCGCCTCTGTGTGTGTTGGTTCAGCTTTTATCCCTCCGCAAGCTCGCCACAAGAAAGAGCTCTCATAACTTCCTGTGCAGCAGCTCTTTTATTCTCTAAAGGCAGCTCAGGCTCATTCTGGATAGAAATGATGATGGATAATAGACTCCGAGAGCTGCTTTGGACATTGAAGACTGAAGAAGTAGATGCCACAATCAGAAGCACACCGGCAATTCAGACGGAAAATACACCCGAGATTACCGTGGAAGATGCTTCAGACCCACACAGCACATCAATAGTCTCTGCCTGGGTGTGCTGGCCTTGCTGCCTCCCGCCTGTCCCCGAATGCTGACCAGCAGCTGAGGGGGGCAGTGAGCTGAACCTTTTAGAGGTTTTATCCTCTGGTTATTTTCTTGCCCAAACCCAAGAAGTAATTCCATGAGCAAACTGTGGCATACATGGGGGCATCATTTGGGAGGTCTGAGGGGTGTGGAAGCATAGAGGAAGCTACAAGGAAACTTAAACCTTAATTTTAGCGGTATTTGCAGTGTGTGTGTGTGTGTGTGTGTGTGTGTGTGTGTGTGTGTGTGTGTGTGTGTGTTTAAATCTGTATATAAATAGATGTGCTTTAAAAATGATTTATACATTTACATTTTATGTGGACATGTGTGTGACTGCATGTAGGTATGTGCACTACCTCTGTGTATACAGTTCCAGAAGAGGGCATTGGGTCTGGAACTGGAGTTACAGGTGGATATGAACTGCTACATGGATGCTGGGAACCAAACTTGGGTTCTCTGAAATAGCAGAAAGTGCCCTTAACTACTGGGCCCCCTCTACAGCCCCTGAGCTACAGTTTTTATATGGAAGGACACTCAGAGCACTGCTTGTGTATGTTTTGTTTCCGGGGATACTGACTCAATGATTCACACAGTTAACAGTTGATGGGAATCATTTGAGGACATCAAAAAAAAAAAAAAATCCTGGTGCTAAAACCACCCCTAAGACTCATGGATTTGAAGCCTCTGCAAGAGGGAGCCAAATGACAGTGGGTCTAGCAACTGACCCCCTGGAACTTAGCACTGTCTTTTGTGCCTGGGTCTCCTTGAGCACTCAGTTCACTGACACCAGGCTTTCTATCCAGGGATGGGCCTTGGGACCTATCCCTTCTCCCTAAGTCAGATCCACACAGTGGGTCTGCCCAACTGCCCATCAAAGGGCATTGCTTTTTTTCCCTCCTACTTCTGGGAGAGACAATGAAGACATAAATAGTCACAGTGCAGAGTGCATGTGGGTCTTGAGTTTGTCAGCCCTGTCTGGTCAAAGCCACAAGTTTACAGCTGCGTCTTGCCCCCCAACACCAGCCCTGCTTATAGCAGCCTTTGGGAGGTGTTTGTGCAGGTGGGGTTTCTTCCTCATTTGTGATGCTTCTGGATTCTTGGACATCAAGTTTACTTCCCACCCTAAAGCTGTGTCTGTCCCCTCCTCTTCATTAGGCGAGCTGTACCAGCAGGCCATGCACATTTATTATAGGGGAAAGTGGAGCTTGTGTTCATTGGAGATGGACATAATGATGGTGTGTGTCCTTACCTCTCAGCTCTAGTGGCTGGGAGGTGTGTGGAAAGTATCTCTCTACCACAGACACATGTCACTTATATAATCTGGACACTCCACTCCAGGGCCTCTGTCATTGAAATTGAAGTCTCTTCCATGGAAGGGAGCAGAAAGTCCAGCACCACCATTGCCTGCTCACTGTGTGATGTCATGTAGTGATCCAATACCCAGAGATCTCAGGGTCCATATCTGCAAAATGTGGAGAAAAAGAACTCCTCCCCATACCTCAGGGATATTTCTAAAAGATATTTTTTAATGTTTGGAAGATAGTAAGGCCATTACCATTCTCACTGCTATAACAAAATAGCAAAATACCCAAAGGGGAAAAAAACAACTCAGGCAAGCTTTTATTGAGGCTCATAGATTGAGGGTAGAGCATGTGAGTTGCATCTGTAGTTTGGAAACAGAGAGAGAGATTTGTGCTGGTGCTTAGATGGCCCCCTCCTTTCCCTCTTTCATTTGGTCTGGGACCATGACACCTTTCACATTCAGGATGGGTCTTCTTTCCTCAGTTAAACCTCTAAAGACACCCTGAGAGAAACAGCCAAAGTGATGTCTCCTTGATGACTCCAAGTCCAATAAAGTTAACAATGGAAATTACCCCTTACAAGTCCATCTTTCGCCCTTGTCAATTCAAAAGATAAGTCACAATCTTCTAATTTATAATGACATGAAATAAACACTTCTATTTCTAAAGGTTCCAATGGTGTCATAGAAAGGAGAGACTGGGCTAAAGCAAGACCAAGGACCCACAAGGGAAGCACCAAAACCTATTGCTCTGTCTACAGCAACTGGGTCTTGTGACAACATCATCTGGGCTCAAATGGGACAAAGAAGTCCTGACCCTTCAATTGTGCTGCCTACAGCACACATAGCTTCTCTCTTGGATTACACCTACTCCATAATCTTCAAGAATCCTTGTGACAGGCTCCCAAACCTTAGCACAACTGATGCCATGTTAGAGGCACCAAGGCCCAGCCTGTCATAGCAAGAATGAAGACCCAATCCATCATGGTCCATAGTTCAAGGACTCTAAAAGTATTAACCTGCTTTTTGGCTTCTGTAGCTCTGCTTATTGCTAACTGTACTTTCTGGCTGAAGTTTGTCAACCAGAATATGGCTTTTGTGTACAAGAAACTAAGATCAGTCTGGCTCATGGCTACATGATTCGGGCAAGTTCCCTGTGTAGCCCAATGACTGGAAAAACTTCCTATTGACTTTAAAGGTTTATGTGTTCATTGAAGGAGTTACCTGAAACATCCTCAGCATACATACTACAGTTCTGATGTGTTCAACATCCCGGGGTCTCCACTGAAGCTTAAGCTTCTACTCGTGGCATTGCACAGTGGATCTCCTTTAAGAGCCTCTTTTCTGAGACTATGACTATGCAACACACTTCCTGGTTTAGGCAAGCTTTCTGGAACCTTGGGTTAAACCTCTACAAACTTCTCACAGGGACAATACTGCTTAGAATGGCGCCAGCTTGGAGTGCAGCCTGACTCCCCTACAGTGACTGCTGTGAGCTGTGGTGGCTATATCTTGAAAAACACTTTCCTAAATGGTTTTCTAGAAAGAAACCCCTCTTTCAGCATTCTCTATCCAAGCTTGCAAGTGAATTTGCATTTTCAAATTAAAGTCTCCTGTGAGTGGGGTCTTGCCCTAAGAATACATTCCTAATGCCCGTGTGTTACTATAAATCTTTCTGCCAAAAGCTGCCTGAGCCCCACCGCCACATGTGAGCTTTTACACCAGCCGCCAGCCCGAGTTAGGCCCAAATGAATACACAGAGAGACTTGTATTAGTTACAAAGCTGCTTGGCCAATGACTAGGATTCTCATCTGTTAGCTCAGTCTCAATTATCATACATCTATATATTTTATGAGACTTATCTTATCGGATGCCTTATTGGCGTCCCTCCTTGCTGGTGAATCACATCGTGCCGCTGGAGCAGGAGCCGAGGGGAAAAGAGAGCCCTTCCTGTTTCTCTTTCGCTTAAATATGAGTCTCCTTGCTATGTCACTTCCTGCCTGGATCAGCACTTCTCTACTACATTTCCCAGAATCCTCTTTGACTCCTACTTCCATCTAACTTGCTGTCTCATTGGCCAAACAGTATTTTATTCAATAATCAATAAGATAAACATACACAGTAGTACATTCCCCATCACCCGTGAAGTGCAGGTGGCTTCTCTTTAATGACATACACTTCGGATATGTGTTGCAAGTGCTTTTTCTTAACTGCCCTCATCTGCATGGTTAAACTCTCCCACACTCTTTGTCACTGGACACTTCTAATCTGTCTGCTTGTTCTCAATGTAGAGCTGACTAAGAGTGTTGAGTAGTAACCGTGGCACAGTCTGAAGTTATTTTCTTTTGAAAATTCCTCTGGTGAGCAGCTTAGCACATTACCTTTAATTCAGCCATACTTAAACTTTTTCAGGATGTGGGAAGAACTTGGGTCATTCCTTCACCGGATATAACATAAATGGCTTCTAGCCTAGTTCCACATAGGGTATCTTGCTCTATCACTGCCCACCCTATGCATTGAGACAGGATCTCTCACTGAATATGGAGCTAGGTTGGTGGTAGCCTCACACCCCACCCCACCCCACCCCCCTGGGATTATAGGCACATAGGAACATGCCTGGCTTTTTACATGGGTTCTGGGTATTTGAATTTAGATCAGGTCCTCCTGCTTGTATATCAAGGGATCTTACCTGCTGAGCTAAGTCCCCAGGTCATGGTACCAACTTGTGGTATCAGTTGCTTTTCCTGTACTTGACAAAAAGTAACTTAAAGAAAGAAGGGTTTATTTGGCTCACAATTTGAAGGTGTGGGTGCATCATGGTAGGAAAGCCAGGCAACAAAAGCAGCTCTGGCTGTAATAATAGGAACATGAATCAGCACTGTACATGGTCTCTGCAGTGAGGAAGCAGGTAGATATAAACGGTGCTAGTCCATGGGTTAGTGTCACCCATATTCAGGGTCAGTTTGTCCTCTGTCATTATAACTCTCTAGAAACATCCTCATATACACACCAAGAAGTATGTCTCCTAGGTGATTCCAAATCCAATTAAGTTGGCATAGAGGACTGAATGTTGGTGTGTGTGTGTGTGTGTGTGTGTGTGTGTGTGTGTGTGTGTGCTGACTAAATTAAAAGTTTTAGCTGAGGAAGAATCTCAGTGGTAGACTGAGTGCCTAGCAGTCACAAGGCACTGGTCGATACCCAGAACTGCAAATAAATACACTATTTAGAAAATAAACAACTCCACATCCCCAAAACCTGTACAACATTGTGATGTGGGATGTCTTTTTGTATGCTGCGAATATATGCTGCTTTTATTGGTTGATGAATAAAGCTGTTTTGGCCTATGATAGTGTAGAATTAAGCTAGGCAGGAAATCCAAACAGAGATAGAGAAAGGTATTCTTAAGGCAAGACCCCACTCACAGGAGGCTTTAACTTTGAAAATGCAAATTCATTTGCAAGGAAGTAGTTTGGATAGGGAATGCTGATAGAGAGATTTCTTTCTAGAAAACCATTTAGGAAAGTGTTTTCCAATTTATAGCCACCACAGCTCACAGAAGTCACTGTAGGGGAGTCAGGCTGTACTCCCAGCTGACAGCCATTCTAAGAAAGAAGGCAGAGTCAGGGAGACACCAGGGAAGCAAGATGTGAGGCAACAAGCCAAGAGCCTTGTGGTAAAATACAGAATAATAGAAATGGGTTAATTTGATTGTGAAAGCTAGTCAATAATATGCCTGAGCCATTAGCCAAGCATTTGTGATCAACGTTAAGCCTCTGGATGTCCATTCGGGACCTGGTGGGTGGGATGACAAACTTCCAAGTACAACACTGCCCTCCTCTTTATTGGACTCCTCACTGCTCTGAACATGCTGTTCCTTAAAGTGCTGTTCCAGGCCACATATTGCCTCTATGTAAATGAGGTGAAGCCTGACCCATCCCTGCCCGTGGCAGTGCTTGGTCAGAGGTGCTGCTTGGTGCCTCATCTTTTATTGTGATTTCTCAGAGCCACCAGTTTCAGTGAGCAGTGGGCTGTGACTGAACTGCTAGGTGAGAGGTCTCCATTTACGGTTTGCAGTTTGGAAACTGCCTCTTAACCCACTAGATGTTTTCTATCGTATCCCCAGGGAGGACAATGGCCTTGCTTCTGAATAGCAGTGTATCATCTTGTGCTAGACGAAGCTGGCTGAGCCTGCTGGCACTCAGGCCACTGGCTTTGTATTGAAATCTTTCCACAAACCCAGTTTGTGACTTTATACAAGTCTGCAAGTATTGGAATCCCAGAAATCTCAGCAGAAAAGAGAGAAAATGAGTATCTATGCTTCATAGGGATGCTGTGTAGCTTTGTCACATAGAAAATGTCTCTGACACCCCATGGAACCTTCATCCACACAGTTAACAGGTTTGAAGGGTTAAAAGAAGTAGATCCCCATCCAAAAGCCAAATAGAGAGATGCCTATGTTCACAAATATCACTCTTAGCCAGGTCTGGCTGGGTTGTCTCCATGGAGAGGGGTTGCCCTGTGGAGGATCAGGCAAAGCTGTGGAGGTAAAGGGTAGTGACTAAAATATCTGAAAGTCACAGTGGGAGGTGGGGGGGAGAAGTGCTGGAGGATGTAGACACATGGAGGCAGAGGTGAAGTTCTTTGTCATGAGACTAAGAAGTAGAAGTAGTGCCTAAAAATTAGACAGGCCCACCAAGAACTAGCAGTGTGAGGCTGGAGGCTCCTTGAGTGGTTAGAGGAGTCACCACTGAAAGGTTTAAAGAGTATTGATCAATTGCAGTAAGGGTACCTAAATCTGGAGAGACGGAGGGTTTAGGCCATACCCTGACAATGATAGCATGCTGCCATTTTTCTAACAAAAGTCTATTGTTTAGTGATGGCTACAGGACAGACTCACACAGACCTCACATGCTACTTACCACAAACCAAGACCAATGCTGCCAGGTGGACCCATTTCTGATTCCTTGGATAGGAGATGTGTCAGAAGAAAACCTGATGTGCAGGACTGGCAATATGGCTCAGCAGGTACAGATGCTTGGTGCCAAGTCCAAAGACCTGAGTCCAATCCCAGGAACTCAATTGATGGAAGAAGAAAACTGATTTTGGCTACCAAACATGTACCCACACACACACACACACACACACACACACACACACACACACACACACACACACACGAATGTATATATGAATGAGTAAACAAACCAATAAATAATCAAACAATGTACAAAGGAGAAAATCTGATGTAAAAATACATCAGCATTATACAAGTTTAAATGCATTAGCAAAATAATTGTTTCAGGGAATACAAAAACCCTTCTAAGGATATTGGGTTCCCCATAAAGCAGAAGTCAGAAGTGAGCACAGGCTGATCATAGCAAAGACAAGAAGTCCCAGGCTCCTGGCAGATGTGTGGTAATGGCAATGGTGGGAATTTGGCATAGCATCCAATAGCATGGGGACTGTGTGCAGAAGAAGATGTAGATGAGATTTGAAGGAAGGTGATTATAGGCTGAAAAGAAACCTCTGACAGGCTGTGATATGGGAGAAGAGCAGGTTCAGTCTGCATGGCCATGGGAATAACAGGGAAGATGTTGACAGAGCCATAGGAAGATTATCTGAGCTGCATGACTGCAGGGAGAAAGTGTGTGCAACATTTGCTGAGAAAAAATGCTGTGCCAAGCTCTGGCTGGCACTGCACATGTGTGAATCTACCTGGTCTTTCAAACACACCCCAGGGCAGTTGCTGCTGATGCTGAGTAGGGCACAAAAGCCTTAAACACCAGCTTCTTGCCTCAGGCCTTCAGGAAGTGGCAAGTCCAGAACTCTGGGCGATTTCTTCTGATGTGTGATCCCGGTATCCAGGGTGATGTGTGGTCCTTAGGGGAACACCTGTACAAGGGAGAGTACATCTGCAAGAATAGGATGAAACCCTCTGAGTCTCTGCTTCACAGGCCCACTGGTCGAAACAGTTCTCAGATTTTCAATGCTCCTATGAAATCCTACACTCCAGAACTCATAATTAGTGATGAGAATCACAGATAAGTCTTGCAAAAGGGTGAGTCAGACATTGAAACTAGGATGTGCTGGGAATGGGAAATGGCCATTTGCTGAAATGATGCAGCTCACCTGAAAAATTGTAAAACTGGCTCAACTCTGGAACTCTTGAGGCCCAAGAGAATGGCCTTGTTCCTAGGTGTCCCTTAGTTCTGAAAAAAGACTTTTGAGTCCCTAAATTGCAGTAGACCCCAATTATATGTAAAGTAGCCTGGGAAGAATAGATGAATCCTTGACTACTTGATGGAGGATATTATTACTGTCCTCAGGCAGGAGACAATGTCAACAAGGGGCCATACCAAGAACAGTGGTGGGTGTGAAGAATGGGAGACAGGGGTGATATGAGCAATGACTCAGGTTTACAGCCTGGACATGGAAGAGATGATGATACTCATAAAAATGTTATTAGGGACAACTTCACTCTCCAATTCGTCCCACAAATTCCAAGTACTTGGATCCCAGGAAGAGGTTTTGAACATGCATCTAATTTATACTCTCTTTTCCTTTTGGTCTCCAAGCCCTAAGAAATGATAGGGCAACACTTCCATTTTATCCTCTTATTTATCCAAATAACTTACCAGATCATAGACTACTATGGAGGGTGCTACCACATCCTTTTCTTGTTACACTACCTATTTTACACACAAAAGTCCCTGACTGGCTACCATCTCAGCCTTAGATGCATTTCTTATTGCACACAACAGAGGCCAGGCAACCTTCACGGCTAATGACACTCTCTACCCTCGTGTGCTACTGTCAAAGGCTATAAAGCTTCCTCTAAATCCTTTGACTGTTTTCAGGGCATCTCCACATTCATGGGTAGACCACACTCATTGGGTAGGCATACCACCCCATGCCACACAGAAGCAGACTCACACTCTGGGATTCCTCCTGTAGATGTGACTAATCCTGATGGTTCAGTCTTAGTTAACCATCTCACTATGCATAGCAAGAAGCATGCAATGATAGCACAAAGTCACACTAACATACATCATACAGGAAAGGACAGATGTACCAGAATTTCCTCCATAGATGCTCCCCCACCTCATGTTGCTCAGCCTCAGTTGCATGCCTTAAAATTTATGGCCAGGACCATGCACTCACTCCTCCCCAACTCATTCTTGATGCTGTTGTGTTCCTCTTTGGTTTCCAGTTACACTGTGTGAAACCATTTCTGGGGAGATGAAAATGAATGCCTATTCACCCCAAACAAGGAACCAATGACAGACTGAATTAGACAGCACCAAAGTCCAAATTGGTGAACCAATGGGTTTTATTTGGGTTACTTACAGGAATATGGGTGAGGGGTCATTTACAGGAGCAGAAATGGATAAAGACAACTCACAAAAGCTGGAAACCTGCAGTATACTAGACAGCCTGCAGGAAGTTCAACAGGTTGCCGAGTGTCCTTTCCTGATGGCCCAGTTGGTCTGAGTCCAGACAGCTCAGTTTATCTGGAGTTTCTAAGTATATTGGCTGGTCTCTGCTTCTTCCAGGCAGCTGAGCTTGTCTGAGAGTAACCTTCAGCTGTCTTTTCCATACTGTTAGTATTCAGGCATCTGTATTAGCCTGCTCTTGGGGTTCTGACAGGATACGCCCTCAGCTGCAGCCACTAAGAATATCACCTGTGCACATTCACTACATTTCCTTTTAAAAGGGCCTCTCTCTCTCTCTCTCTCTCTCTCTCTCTCTCTCTCTCTCTCTCTCTCTCTCTCTCTCTCTCTCTCTGCCTCTCTCCTCTTCTGCTGCTCTTGTCCCCAGAGACTGGCCTCCCCTCTCTCTTTTCCCATTCACTTCTCCCCAATTAAAAAAAAAAAAAACTTCCACTCAAGCTCTGTTGCATGGTGTCTTTCTTATGTGCATTGCTTTTTAAAATTTTAGCACATGTTCTTGAAGAAGGTGGCACACAGTGAATCTGGTCAGTTTCAGGGACTTCCTGAAGCTACTTTTAATTGTTTACTTCATATACTAATGAGCTTCCCTGCAGTATGGAGTGTTTCAATCTTTGGGAAAACTGCTACACATAAGTTGGTGGAATTGAGACCCACAGTGTTCTAGAGGAGACTCCAGAATTTTCAAGTGGAAGTAAATAGCTGAAGTCCAATGATGTCAAGGGGGAAACTCCAGACAGTTCTTTGGATGTGCAGAGCTGATGTCCAGATGGCTCTTGGGAAGACTCAATGACTCTTAGGTGGATATGCAAAAGTTCAGACCCAGAGGAGTCTTGGGGAAAACTCCAGATCAATCATGTGGCTGTGCATAGTTGAGGTCCTCAGGAATCCCGAAGGGACTCCAAGACCTTAAGTAGGCACAGAGATGACATCCAGATGGATCTGGGGAGACTCCAGAACCCTTTACCAATGGCCCTTTTGTCACTCTTCTCTGCCCTAACCTCTGATTTTCTTTTGGTCCACTTTGCTAGGGTTGTGCTTTTTCGAGACTATCCACTTTGAAGCCCTCCCTTACCCTGCTTCCATGGCTTCTGTCTTCCTCACATCCTCGGTACAATCATGCTGCCCTTCATAATGTCCAACCTTAGGTTCACCCATGATCCAGGTTTTTAAAGGACATTTCTCAGTGCCCTGGCTTACTTTCTTGGTTTCTCACTTGAATGCAGAGAGAACTTCAGAGGTGTGAAAAAGGTTGACTTGTAGAAGGAAAAGAAAGGCTCTAGGATGATTTCCCTGGACACAGTGCACACCAACAGCTCAGTTGGCCGTGTCTTCCAGCATGCATCCTAGGTCTCCATTTTGAGGTGTCATCATACCCCCAAAAGGAGCAGCACCACTACCTGGATCCCCAATAGGGTCTCTATCCCCACCCCCCTGGAGCAGATCCTATTGTGAGCAGCTTCTTGGTGAAGGTGAATTACCGTGTTCTGTGATTTAATACCCCTTAACATGTGTGTCACTGTTGCTCTCTGTCAGGTTGTCAGAGATGCATGGTGGCTCGGGCTTCATGGTGAAGACCCATTGAACTCTTCCAACGACAGAGTGTACCCTCAGGAAAGCATAGTGGCCCTAATGTTTGCTAGTCAGCTTCCATCACTGTGACCAGGGACTCAAGATCACATGTAAGGATTAGAGCTGTATTTTGTTTTATGGCTTCATAAGGCTGTGATTGATTGGCTCTGTTGTTTGGGTGCCTGTAGCAAAGCAGGCATAGTGGAAATACACAACAAATTAATGTGCTCTCCTCATGTCAGTTGGGAGAGATGACAAGGACAGGGGTCCTAGAATCTCCTTCAAGGTCATGACCCCAGCGGCTGACTTCTTGCAAGTAAGCCTCACCTCCTAAAGGTTCCATCAATTCCAGAATGTACCATCCACTAGACTAAGTCTCCCCCTCTAACCCCCCCCCCGACCTTTGAAGGACACTTACTACCTAAAGATTCACAAGCAATTTGGGCCTTCAGCAGATTCTCATGCTGGAATCTCTTCCTCTGAAATAATGAATGGCATGCAGAACCCCAAACTTTCTCAAGTCTTTGTTAAAAGTGTCACTTCTTTGCTAAAAGTGTCACTTATGTTTTGTGGCTGAACCACAAAACATGGAGCTTGTGTTCAGGACAGCTGTGCATCCTCAGAGGAAGGATCTGTCTGGAGGGCCATTGTTGTGTCTATTATTCACAACTGGGAATGACACACATGTCTCAACCAGCAGTAGAATAATTTGGACCCACTGTGCCCTATCTACAACCTGCCATGGGTTCCTCCTAGCATGCCTGGCACTTACTAGGGTGACATCCTCTCTAAAGTACTTTCCAGTCACAGAAACCTAGATTAAGGTGCCATCCAGGGTCATATCACCGATGACTTGACCATTTGTATCTCAGTCTTCCCTTTACCCCATCATGCCAGCCCAAAGCTGCCTAAGGGCTTGAACTCCTGGTGTGGTAGCTGAGTCATCAGAAACAGAAAAGTCATACGTTCCCTCTTTTGGGAAGCTGAGGGCACCCAACTCTCAGGGCCTTCACCCAACCACCACCAGCCACCTTCTCCACAGCAGCAGAAGCCAACCTCTTCCTACTGTCCCACTAAAATATCACTGTTCTATGACTGGATACACAACATCCAGACTCACAGCCAGTATCCTGCCTCAGCTCCTTAACCTAAACTAGTCCAAAGCTACAAACTGGCCATGCATAGACAGCAGGGAAGAGCTGGTCCATGTGTTAAGTCAGATGACAGAAGTGTGAAACCCGAGGGGCTCCCTTCTGCCCTGAGCTGACAATTGAAGAGGTCTAGCTGCAGGAGCCAGGCTAGGCACATCCTAGCTGCTTCCCTCAGTGGCACCCGCTCTTGGAGAAGATCCCACCAGCGCATCCGTGAGCTGCAGCCGTGGAACCCTGATGCGCCCTATTTATTATTTATTCAACTTTGACACTACATTAAGCAACCTCCTGGGGGAAGTGCGATTGGATTCACATGAATTAAAACACACGCAGGGATGCAACCACAACAGGAACAATTTAATTTAAAATGATAGAGCCTTGTCACCAGCTTCCAAAGGAAACAAACAAACATATCTCCAACAGAAAGAGAACCTGGGGACGCCTCAGCCTCACAGACTGTGGCGTCCTCTGCAGGCACCTGACATACTTGTGTTATCAAATGGGAACGAAGCAGCTGAAGCTGAATCAACGTTCCACAGATTCCCATGGTTTCTGCATTTAGGGTCATATGTGAAAATTGGCAGGCAGAGCTATGGACATTCAGGTCCCAAGGCATGCTCCCATCACAGTATTAATTAGTCTACCCTCTCTTGCAACTGTTGCTAAGAACCTGTCTCCCTTATATTAGGCCCTTGCCATCTTTGGTGCACTTCTCAGGGAAGGGATGGAAATGTTGTAGCCTCACTCGTCCTGAAAAGTAACCTGCCCTTCTACTGAAAGTTTGTAGCACATCCCAGCCTTGTGGTTTACTCAACTGAAGACCTTACTGAATTTCATGTCTCCATTACTCTTCAACAGGAGAAGTGGAGGGTCAGCTTCCAACCCCAGGACATCCCTCATGGACTATGAATGTCCATGGTAGCCCATGTTGTGAGCGCACTGTAGCTGTGGATGCTCCATGGGTGTCCTGGGATTGACAGCTGAGTCTTTTGTCCCTCACAACCCTTTTGGTATGTACCTAGGTCACCCTTCATCGGCCAATCTGCCTCTCTTTCCTCTAGCACAACAGCAAGGACAAGGGGCCTCATCCTTAGTCCAGACCTCGACCCAAGTTCCTGTCAAGTCTCTGACTGCCCTGGATTGATGATCAGATACAAAGTACTAAAAGGATATGATTTTATTCTGATATTCATTATAGGAGGGGTGTCTATGGTCAGAAAGAAAAATGGGAAACATAGCTAAAAGGCAAAGATCAGAGGCTTTCAAACAAGGAAGAGAAAACTAAGGATGCAGGCTGGTGCCATTTTTGTGCTTGGAAGGGGGCTATGCATGTGGGCAGGGTAAGGGCTGCTGGAGATCCACGCCTCATGCTCATGAGCATGAGGTCCTTCCTCCAGGAGGACATACAGCCTGGTACTAGTGGAAAGCTCAAGTCAGAGGTTGAGAACGCAAACTCATTTAATTGACAATCTAAGGTCCTGATTCCTGTCCAAAGTCACAGAAGGAATTTTGGGGAGGCAAAAAGACAAAAATAATCATGGTTGTCACTCAAGGCCTAATGGAGACTGATATTTGGGTCAGACATCTGTGCACGCAGCAGAAGCAGCTCTAGGCATGGGGGTGGGGGAGTGCAGGCACCTTCTGTAGAGGCTGGCTATCAGCTATAAAATCATCCCCAAAGCTCAGGCAGGTCATAGGATCATCTTAGTCATTGAGGATTGACCTAATACTAAAGCAATTATGGGGATTGACATTAATTGAAGCCTCGAAGAAGCAGGGAAAGCCCTTTAATGAAGAAGCTATGGAGAGAGAACTCTAGAAATTCTGATGAGCACACAGGAGGTGAGGCAGGGCCAAGACCTGAGTGGTTTAGAGAGCTGAGACACCAAGAGTCTATGACTGACTCACATGACCAGAGGAAGTGAAGCTTGTGGGGGTGGGCTGCTCTAAGAGGCAGCCCCACAGCTACCTATGTCTTCACCACTCCCTGAGGGCCACAGTTTACCCACTGGCCTACGTAGTTTCTGTGTATGTCTACAAAGTCACCAGCATAACTGTGAACTGTGCCTCTTTATAACACACAAAGGTCAGAGCTGCAGGAAGCAGGTATCTGTCTGTGGGTATTCAGGACAAGCAATGTTGAGCTTCCATGGGATTGAGAGGCATACATGAGCATCTTTGCTTATCATTCATATGAATGCCATGAACCATTGGACTCATGCACTCTGCATCCCTGAATCCCTGTAAACTGTATCCTTGAAAACTGTATCCCTGCATCCCTATACTGGGCATCTGGGCTGAGAAGCATCCAAGCAGCAACTCCATCTTGTGCATCAGTATTAAGTCAGTTTGTCTCCAAAATGAACTTCTGTAATAGGGGAAAGGCAGGGACAGATGCTTCCCCTATCCCATCCAAGGCTCGCTAGGTAAAATGTCAAGCATCTCAGTGCTTGTCTAACTGATCAATGAAAGAAGGGGTACAGGAGAGTGGAAAAGAGAAGAATGAGTGGGACATAAGAGAGAATGGAAGTGTGGGTTAGTGAGTGAATAAATGAGTGGATGTAAAGTGTATGAGTGGGTAAATGATAGGTGGGTGGATGAATGGATGTTGAATGTGTAGAAAATAAGGTAGTAAATAAATGAATGGGGTAGAGTAGAAGAGTAGATGGGTGGTTTAGTAAATTTTGGATGGAAAAGTGGATGACGGATATTGAATGATAAGTAGATTAGATGTGAATGATTAAAGGAATGGGTGAAAGATGGTTAGTGGATGGATGGGAGAAAGATGGTTGAATGGGAGGGTAGTTGAGTGGATTAATGGTTGATGGATGGTTGGGAATTACTGGATGAGTGGGAGGAAGAAGTCAATAACGTGGGTGAGTGGAGGCGGTGAGTGAAGAGGCCAATAGGTGGGTAGACAGATGTGGACTAAGGGATGGGTGGACTGATGAATGGACAGACATGGGGATAAATTAACTAGAAAGCAGGCTGCCTCCACCAGTTCACCTCCATAAGTGGTGATGACAGGAAATCATTGTGAGTGTGAATCAGTGTGTCCAGGACACCCCATCTTAGACATCGAAGAGGCTCTGAAGGCTCTTCTGTTCTCACATTTACAAGGAGACACCTCCTCACTTATGATGGCTTTTCTCTGACTTTTATACCAGCATATATGAGAGCAGGGTAGAGTAACAGCTACACATGGCAGCAAGACAAGATCTGCCCCTCCACAGGAAGTCCTCCCTTTTACCTCATCGAGGGGACCAAGATGTATCAATGCTCTGCCTGCTTCTGTTACCCCTCCCATCAAAGTAATGTCTTCCCAGTAAGCAGCTCTTGCCAATGAACGGCCAGCTGAGAGCTGAGAGCAATCACATGGCATGGGTAAGTTATGTTCTCTTAAAACTGACTCAGCCTCTCTCTAAAAGGGCTCTCCGAATCTCTGGGTGCTGCATTGTTGTCCTGACCAGCAGCTGATGATGGAGAAGCTCAGGTCCTCAGCTCCAAACTGATTCCCATCAGTCCCTAAAGGACCAGCCACAGCCACCTGGAAGCATCTAGTCCTTGGTCATTTGAATATGGACAGTCCTCTGAGTACTGACCTGGGGAGGAAGGGGACACAACTGTCAGGATCCTGAAGAGGACCTGAATGAGGAGCTGTGATCCTAAGCAAAGCACTGCCTGGCCTCAGGCTTGAGCTCTGCATCTCCGTGAGTGTCCCTCCTCCCTGCCTGTGTCACTATTTCCTTGAGTAAGCGTCTTTCTCCAGCAACCCCAGGGACTAATGCTGCAACTCAGCAAACAGACCGGAGGCATAAATCCTCAGCATTGTAAACACCATTGTAAACAACACAAATCATTTGACCTGTTAGAGCTTTTGCTTGGGGTATACGTGAGTGTGCCTGTGTGCCTGTGAATAGCAATGTGGAATTTCAAGTACACAGACACAAAAGTGTATCTGCATATACACATACAGAATTTATTCAGTTCTGATACAGTAGCCTGCAAAACACAACACTGAGTTGATTTCTGCATAATAGTAAAGAAGGAGTGGAGACTATGAGTTTCCACACTTGGCAGGTTGAGTGTCACCTGCCTCTTCTGCCTATCACTCACTTTGAACACCTTTCCTCAGTTCTTAACTACTGGGCAAGACACACCACACAATCTGGACTGTGGATCCAGTATCCTCTTTGGAACAATGATCTGTCCTAGAGTCTTCAAGAACTCAACAGCCTCTGTTGCCAAATGGCATTTGATGTCCTTAGTGACAGGAAATGCTGTCCTATGAGCCCTCAAATACATACAGATGGGTGTTTGCTAGGACAGGGCTTCTCAGGATGCTGTGTGAATGAATAATGCATGCCCAGTGCCGGAGGCTGACAAAGAATAAGGCATGGTGTGTTTTGGGAGAAGATGACAAAAAACCATAAATAACAGCATCCCAACAGCAGGCAGACACTTTCATTTGCTCATTGGCATGATGTTGAGCCTGTCCACCTTCGCCTGGGGAATGCTGGGTGTTCTGCACTGATGCTTGGCTCGTTCTCTGGCAGGTCTGCCTCCCCTGGCTGCACTGTCCTGCCATTCTCTGATTCAAATGGGGGAAGTGTTATTGGCCTCCCCTCCTAATTTTCTTTCTCCTACACAGAAAACTGAGAGCTCAGAACTCACCCTTATCACTTAAAGACTGGAGCATTTGTCCTGCACTCCAAGGGCTGTGAGGACAGGAGAATTGATGAGGTGTTTGTCTGGGAGCCAAGGATTCTTCCAAGGGCCCTGTGCCTGAGCATGGTGTCCCAGACTGGGTGTTGGAAAGAAAGGAAGACAGAAGTACTCACACCACAAGCAACCACATTTCCCTGAAAATCAGCCTGCATCTGCTGACTGCCTCATTAGGCACTACCACATCTGAAGTTTGCACCTCCAGGTGGCCTAGGTTGGGCTGAAGAGCATTCTTGAGCATTGATGGAGGCCTGGGGATGGGGGTGGATGTGGGGGTGGGGGTGGGGGTGAGGTCAACACCCCCTACCTCTGAAACAAAGGATGAGCAAATGCAGTGTTGGAGTTCTGATGCTCAGCCTTGGAGGTTTACAACTCTGACCAAGGAAATACAGAGAACTTATTAAATAGTACTCCATAAATTCAGATCCTGTCAAACTCGTTTTATTTTAAAACATAGGATTAATAGGAAGAAAACGATAAAGGCTGTTCCTGCTAACAGTGCTCCAAACCCAATGGCTTTTAGTAGTTTTTGAACCAGTCAGGTACATCAGCACAGCAAGACTTCCACAGGGGCCTCCTAGCTTTAACAGGTTCCTCCAACCCAAACCCCTGAGACTTGTGACATAAATAAAATTCCAGGGAGAACAAATCTTTGGAACCCATGGGGACAAGAACATTTTCACAGTTTCACTAGCTCGAAAGCACATTGAGAATGGGACGTCCGACTCGCTGTCTATAATGACATTCTTGCAAAGTGTGCCAAGGTTCATAAAACCAGGATGTACACCAACATGGGTAGCAAACTACGATTCATTCCGAATTGTCTGACCAGCCACTGCTCCAGATACAGACACAGCTTAACGTGGGCTGTGTATGTGAGTGTGTACACATGTAGGTGAGCATGTTCGTGTGTGGCTGAACCTGTGGGTATAGGCGTGTACCTACATGCATGTGTGTGCACATGTGCATATATGTTCCTGTGTATGTATTGTTATGTGTGTGTATATATATCTATATCTATATAGATAGATAGATAATATATGTATGTATATATGTATGTATGTACGTATGTGTGTGTGTGTGTGTGTGTGTATGCATGTATGAGTGTAGGAGTACATGTGTGAATGTGTGTATATATGAGTATGGGTACACACATGTATATGTATATTCATTTGTATGTGTGCATATGTGAATGTAAGAGTGTGTTTATGTGGGAGGTAATATCTAATTTTTAGGCTGTTATCTCTTGGATCCTCTGTCTGGGGTTTTAAATGACTTGTGCTGTGAGCAAACATATAAGGTTGAACATGTGGATTTTGGAGGATAAGAACACATACTGAACACTGACACACTTTGGTTTATCATTCTGACAGTTTTGAATTCCCACAGTACTCATAAACCCAATCCTACAGAAGTATTTATTCTGTTCTGTTGGACAGAACAAAAACATGGCAGAAAAAACTTCTTGCAAAGTACACCACAGTACCCTCCATTGTCCCCATGACTCCTTGGAGTTTCCTTACCCATGGGGCTGGCTGTCTCTCACATGGCAGTTGCTAGAAACAGGACATGATTTGGGATTAGAGGACTTCACCTCTGGACCTCACAGAGGGCTTTGTCCTCCCTCACCACTTTGGCTGCATCAGGTGACTCATCCTTTAAGTAGGTTGGAAGAAGTGTTGATGTCTTGGTGGCATATGAACGATCAGCCCAAATGGCCAACACACTCCCTACCACTAGCTTGTGTTGTATAGTGGCTAATGTGTATACGTGTGTGCCCATGTGCATGTGTCTGTATTTACCTGTGTATGAATGCATGCGTGTACTCCTATGGATGGAGGCCACAGGGCAATCTCAGTTGCCATTCCTTCAGAGCTGTTCAACTTGCTTGTTGAGACAGGATCTCTCACTTCCATCTAGGGCTTACCAATATGGCAAGTCCATCTAGGTGGGTGGCAGCAGGGAGCTCCAGGATCCACCCATCTCCACTTGCTCTGCAACTGGATTAAAAACGTTTATAACCATTACCAGACTTTTCATATGGGCCCTTGCGGTTGAACTCAAGTCCTCATGCTTGCACAGTGAGTGCTGTATGGACTGAGCCCTCTCCCAGCCTCCATCATCAGTGCTACCTATTTTAAATATTTGTAGAGGAAATCTGGTTTTATGAGGTAACATAATAAGACTGGGGTGTGTGTCCATGGCACAGAATGGCACTGTGAGCTGGAAACTGTGGCTTAGGGGACCACAATAGGGAAGAGGTGATTGATTGGGAGTGTGCCCAGAACATGGAGACATGATATGGTCATGAGTGGGTCAAGATCCCATGAGAGCAGACAATCCCAAATAAGTCACAATGACTCAGCCCAAGAAGCACCTAGGAATGACAGGTGGACACTCCCAGGGAAGGACAGACAAAACCATGACCATTGCTCTCCCTAAATGTATGACCTTTCTCCTCACCACAGAAGACCCCACACATGCCCCTCGGCTGAATTCAGAGACAGCCAACTACTGACATGCAGCTTAGCTAATATTTTGTGTATGGAGTCTCATGCATTTGTTCATAACCTCCCTGTCCATCTACAGCTCACTCAGAAATTATCCTAAAGAATCAGCACAGCCTCCTGATTGAGGAATGGTGTGGAGTCCAACACTGTTAAGATTGTTTAGGGATGTGACTGTCACCTCACCCACTCCCCTAGGGTCAGAGAAGCCTCACACTGCAGCAGAATTGAGCTATCAGCTCCTCTGCTTCCTATTCAGGCCGAACACTGATCATTCATTTGTCTCTTCTTGCCTCAAAAGGTTGATACAGATCCCAGTTGAAATATTGGAGAGAACGGGCCACACACTTGTAAATCATGTCATCACCGTTCATTCACTAAAATATTTATTAAACAGTTCTTGCATTGGGGGCATTAGTCTCAGTGTCACAAATACATTAATGAAGCCTCCAGGAAATTGCTGAGACATTGACATTCTGGTAGGGTGGCAGGCAGAATATACAGCATGTCAGGGTGGCACCTGCTGCAGATGAACATAAAGCATGCCCGGCTATGTGGAGGGCCAAGGTTGAGGCTGGATTGCTGTTTTAAACGGAACCATCAGGGACAGACTATAGATGAGGCTAAATTGAGCAAAGGCCTGGAGGAAATGAGGAAGCAGTGATTGCCAGCCCTCTGCTCAGAGTCGTTGGCTATGATGGCCAGTCCCTTTTACATCCCCAGCACCACTCATCAAATTTTATTCCTCCATTGAAGCCTGCTAGAACTTTTCAGGAAGTTTCCAAGAGAAACTTTCCCTGTGATGGAAAAGCACAGTGGCTTTTAGACTTTGAATGTGCTCAAGAGTGACAGTCCCTCCTGGCTGTAAGCATAATGTAGAAGTTTATGGTGAGCCTATCTCAGGTGGTAAAATAAATAGGCCTCAGAGCTTGGATACAGGCAAAGCTTCACATGAACAACTGGACTCTGAAAACAATTAAGGTCTCATAAAAAAAATCAAGGTGTGAACAAGCAGGTTATGGAGCTGTGTGATCACAGACAAATTACTTACAGATCTGTGGTGTTTGAGTCACGGCTAAGTCCGAGTTTCAGGCAAAAGCCTGGAGATTTAGTTAAAAGCAGAGACATCCTGTCATTTGCGCCAGGAGAATGTGTGTCTCCTCTCTGTGTCTTTATTGCAGGGAGAGAGCAGCCTTATATACACTTACAGCACAGTGGAAGAATCCCAGGTGTAAGAGCTCGTGTTTTCCCAGGTATGGTTGAGGCTAGTGGGCAAGGCCAGGGCTGTAAGCCAGGATTAGTGTTATGTTTTTGAAGAAAAAGAGGAAAGGTGCAAGATGAGACATATTAACTGATTTATTAGAGGCCCGGCACAGTAGAGACACTAAGAGAGAAGAGAAACAGGGGTGATGGCTGACCGCCATGACCTGTCACCATAGAGAAGCAGAGAGAACAGGTAGGTGGGAGAAGAGAGAGTGAAGCAGAAGCAGAGAGACAGTGAGAGAGAGTAAAGAGAGTAAAGAGAGAGCAGCAGGGAAGTTGGGACTTTTAAAGGGAAGACTGCACATGTGCACTGAGGTTCCACGCATGCCCAGAGTCCTCATGCGTGGCGGGTGACATGGTGATGACGTAGCACGTTTTGCTGTGCGTGCCATGACTATTATCAGGGGGCGGGGTCTGTCTCTTAGAGATATTGCCGATCAGCATTAAAGCCTGAACCTTTCAATTAGAAAACAGGATGCACCTGTGGTTATTGGCTGACAAGCAACTCACAGAGACTCCCGTGGGGGCTGGGACCCAACACAGATCTTCTAAATCTCAGGTTCTGAGTGACAAAGTCAAATGTCACCTGCTGTGCCTGGTGCTCAGAAGCTAGGAACTGGTCTCCTACATGGGGCTGGGATGGATGCTGGAGACTTAGAGCTGGAAGAGAGATATCTCGGTGCTTGAGTGGTCACAACATGGGAGACGATGGACAGGGAATTATGGCATGGGGCTGGAGGGGCTTCTGTCTTTGTGCACTTAATGTGCTTTTTAGTTTTAATTGTCCACCTGACACATCTGAGAGTCACCTAGGAAGGGGAAACTTAGTTGAGGAATCGCCCAGATCAAATTAGCCTGTGGCCATGTCTACAAGAGGTGGTGTGGATGGATGACTGATGTGGGAAGGCACATCCCATTGTGAGTGGTACATTCCTGGGCAGAAGGGCTTGGGCCGTACAAGGAAAGGTAGCTGAGCATTAGCCAGCATGTAATTTAGCAATCAGCATTCCTCTACGGTTTCTGCCTCCAGGTTCCTGCCGTCAGTTTCTGCCTGACTTCCTTCAAAGACAGCCTATGATCCTGGAGTGTGAGTGGAAACAAACCACCTTCTCCTTCATAAGTTGCTTTTAGTCATGGTATATTTTACAGCAACAAAAAGCAAACTAGGACACTTGCCTCGCCTGGAAAATCTCCTAGGGTATAAACAGGTTGAAACAGATTTTTGCATGTGTGCATGCATGTATGTACAAGCATGCTTGCCCAGTAATATGCATGTGAAGACTGGAGTGTCTTCAATCACTCACCACTTTATGTTTTGAGGCAGGGAGCCTGACCCTGGAGATCACTGTTTGGGATAGACCAGGTGATCAGTGAGTTCTTGGAATATACCGGTCTAGTGCCCTCCTTCCCCAAGACTGGGGTTACAGGATTGTGCTACCACCATGCTCAGCTTATACATGGGTGCACTAGTCATGCTTGTGCAGCAAGATTTCACCCACCAAAAACCATCTCCTCAATCCCTGAAGTCAATTTTGAACAAACCTTAAAAATGTGGCAGATACATAGTTGTAAGTAACTGCTAAGGGCTATGCTGCCTCAGGTCAGCTTTGTAGACTAGGAATTCCAAGATCTGAGCTGTGGTGTGGCAGGGGAGTGGCTGCAGGGAGGATCTGACCCTGGAATCTTACATTAAGTGCTCTCCTGGTAGGGCCCATAAAGATGGCTCCACTCCATCTTGACTAAGGTCAGAGAGTTCAAAACTGTCCTTAGTAAGTCATACGACCTAAAGATCAAAGGCATGGCTACAGTAGGATGTTTGATCTTGACCTTGGATGTCTTATCTAAATAACAACAGACTTTGTCTGAGGTGTGGTTACTCTTGACCCTCAAGGGCAAATTATGAGAAATTAAATATAAGATGTGGTTACTGAATCCTTGGAGAATTGAGGAAGAAAACTCTATTTGTTCCATATACATGATACCATGTTCCCCTTTTTGGTTAAGGTATTTAAGAATGGTGAAAAATAAACTTGTGGTGTTTAGTATTGACTGAATTGCCCTCCTGACATCTATCCTGCGTCTCTGTCTTTTCCTTTAATGTCTTTAGCTAACCTTTCTTAATCCATACTCCCCCTCTCAGGTAGGAACCATGGGCAAGTCAACTGGCTCCCACCATGGAAAAAGACAGCTAGGAAAGAAAATATTATCCATAGTATTAGGGTTCTCTACCTTCCTAATGGTGTAACCCTTTAAAACAGTTCCTCACGTTATGGTGACCCCTCAACCCTAAAATTATTTTTGGTGCTTCTTCGTAGCCATAATTTTGCTAGTGTTATAAATCATAATGTCAGGATATCTGATAAGTAACCCCTGTGAAAGGATTGGTCAGTCCCCTAAGGGTCACAACTCATAAGTTGAGAACCATTGCTCCAGAGGAACAGACCTGATGAAATGAATCTGTATACATTAGAAGGAGATTTTTATGGAGTAGCTGTGCCCACATATCCACATACACACCATGCCACACATCATGCATAACCCTCCCCCAAGTAAGTAAGTAAACAGATATAACGAAACAACTGATCTACTTTCAAAACAAATACAACACGGGCTTGCCTGCTCTCCTCTCCCTGACTCGCCCTCACAGGCAGGCTCCGTTTTTTCAGTATCTAGGAGTGGGATTCAGTGGAAGCCAGGAAAACAACTTCTTAGTAATCAAAATAGTCATCTAACCATCTATTACTTCAAATAATGATGAACAGTGGCAATAAATAATTGTATATAAGGAAGAAATCAATTTTAGTTAAGATAGGAAGGGAGAAGACTGTTAGAGAGGTCAGGCCTATTTTATGTAGCATTTTCCACAACATCAATTATATTTAATTTTCTGTGAGTAGGGTACAGTTTAAACTGCTGGACAGGGGACAAGGAGAGTGGAAGAGCATGCTCACAACCACCCAGGGTGCAGCACTTGAGTACAGGTGTGAAAATATGCAAGACTAAGGATGATGGAAGGTATCTAGGTAAGGCTGCTTGCCTCTACATGTGGCTTCATAGGGATAAGGCATGAAGGGAAGAGAAGAGGAAGGGGGAGAGGGAAGAAAAAGAGAGAAGAACAAAAGAGAACAATATTGAAAATAATGCAAAGAACTTTCCAGAATTAATTAAATCCATGAATCACCATATATAGAACCTAACAGATCCAACTAGGAGAAACAGAAATAAATACAGAGTCCCAACAATGAAGAGTCACAAAATCAAAGGAAAGTGGATGACTATAAAAACATCCCTGTCGTCTAAAAGAAAGGGACTTGAGACCAGTGTCCTCAGCAGTGAGGACAGAGAGCAGGACTTAGGCTCTGCCCTTAGAGATACAGGCTGTCATCATTAACTGTGGCATGTCCTTAAGTAGCAAAGGCTGTTCAGATGGTCAAATCTGACGGGTGTATCTCACCCGTGATTGTTCCTTCATATATGTATTTACATGTATACATACATTCAGACTAATATGCACACATATACACATACATATACACACAGATACACATCACATATGCACACCACACACAGATACACATATGCACACCCATTCATACATACACACACACACACACACACACACACACACACACATATATAGCACACACATATGCACACTCAGACAGATCTAACTGTAATTCACCTGGGCTTTTAAGATGCCCAATCCAGTCCCCTAATGACATATCTCCTCTAACAAAACCACAACTCTTATTCCTTCATATATATATATGAAGACACACATGTAAGTACATACACACTCTAGACAAACAGAAAATGTCCTGAAAGGACTATAGAGCAAAGAACATGATTACCGCAGCAGATGCCCACAGAGAATATTGATTCTATAAAACAGTGAGGAAGATCTGGTATCTGGAGCTAACAGATCTGCAGTGCTGTTAATTAGTCATGAAAATAAATTGTTAAGGGGCCAAGCTGGGAATAAAGGTCCAGTTCCCAAGCAGTCGCTGTTCTAGACCTAACAGATGGGCCTTGGCCTGGGCTTGACTCACTGCTGGGCATTGGATTTTCAAGGAAAATACTGACCCACCTTGCTCAAGGGCCCCTATCACTGCAGCATTCCTGGCTTTTCCCATACAACCAGCAATGTTTTTAGCTACTTTTCTATGTCTTTGACAAAACACCATGACCAAGGCAACTTATGAAAGAAAACATTTAGTTTGGGGGCTCATGGTTGCAGAGTTAAAGTTCATGACCATCATGGTGGGCAGCATGGCGGCTGTAACCAGGCATGACAGGAGAGCAGCTGCTGAGGGTCACATCCTTATCCACAGGTAGGAATCAGACAGATCTAACTGTAATTCACCTGGGCTTTTAAGATGCCCAATCCAGTCCCCTAATGACACATCTCCTCTAACAAAGCCACAACTCTTAATCCTTCCCAAGCAGTTCCACCAACTGGGGACCAAGCATTCAAATATATTAGCCTATGGGTGTCATTCTCACTCAAACCACCATATCCCTGAGAATCATTACGGCTAGTCTTCGTGGCAGCCAGCCTTGCCCACTGCACCTTGGTACATCTCTCTGAAGACAGAGCTTCCTCCAAGGCACAAATGTCCCTGAATTTCCTTGATACATACACCTCTGTTGTAGGGTAGCGACCTTCAATTCTAACCCCTGCTTCCTTAACTGGACAGAGTCTAGAGCTATTGTTTCTAGCCTCTAGGAGCTACAACTTCCATTTCTAACCTTGGAAATAGTCTCCAGCTCAGCTCTCTTCCCAACACAGAACATCTATTCCCTCACACTGCCACATAAATGTTCACAGCTACATGAGCGGCAGCAGGCATGTAAACACAGAGAAACATCCACACACATGATGAAATATCCTGTGTTCTCCATCATGACCCTCTCTACCACCCTATCCTGTATGGTTGCCTTTTATCCTACAGACCTGTGGTTCCCAGAAACCCCACCTTGTGACCACTTTATTGCTCTGAACACTTTGGAGTAACAGAACTGACAGAATGCAATGCTACAAAAAGACTATCTAGAATATCATAGAGAATGCAGACTGAGCATCCCAAAATGGTGTCTCACACTGGAGAGGCTGAGAACCTGAAGAAGTTCAGTCTTCAAGGCTCACTATATCAAGGCTGGAGAATTCCTGGAGCACTCTTGGTTTTCAGTACACATTGGATGGCTGAAGACACCTTCTGATGACAATAAAGGATGGTGGTGGCCATAAGAGTCATAGATCCACTCCCCAGCAGGAAGCAAGACTGGCAGGCTGTGAAGGGTACTGCTTCTGCAGACCTTTTTGTATCTGGATCATCCCTTTGAAGGTACCTCTCACTCCAAAAAAGGTTCTTCTTCCCTTTAAAGCTTAGTGACAGGTATTCCTGTCATCATTACCACTATGGGCAAAGTGGACACCATGACCTGACTTTCCTTCTTAAGAAGCCTGAGTAGGCTTGAAGAGATGACTCCTAGAGTTCAAACACCCTGTTCTAGCCTCTGAAAGAACTCACACACTCACACACCCACACACAGGTGTCTCTCTCTCTCTCTCTCTCTTTCTTTCTTTCTCTCTCTCTCTCTCTCACACACACACACAAATACATGCACACAAATAAAAGTTAAAATGAAAAATTAAAAAAGTAGCCTGTGTCTGACCTTTCATTCCCATGAGGTAAAGCTAACTAATGCAGCATCCTCATTAAGAGACACAGGACCTCAAATTCTTTCTCTTTTCCTCTCTCCCTCTTTGTGAGAGGGAGACAGAAAACAAGCAAACAAGACAGACTCTAAGAGAGCTCAAGAATTAGAGGGTTGAATCTGTAACCCAAAGTGTGTGTGTGTGTGTGTGTGTGTGTGTGTGTGTGTGTGTGTGTGTGTGTCTTGGGAGGTGGGGATGTGGTCACCAGACACTGGCACCACTACAGCCTTGATCTAGAACTCCCTGCCTGCAGAACTGTGAGGAAGAAGCTTCATTTGCTCAAAGCTACTCAGTGTGTGACACTATATCACAGTGTGATGAGAAGACAAGCACTCTGTACTGCACTGTACCTGCATGCCATATTCATTCCCACAGGTGATAAGGGCACCGGAGTTGAACCCTGTGTTCATTTGGCACTATTGCACCTTCCCAATGCAAAGCACTGAAAACCAAGTGACTCTGATTATCAAAAGAATTAATGGGTGAACCAAAGGTTCCCATGGTCTGACAGCAGCTGCATAAGCTTCTATGGATACAAAGATGGATCTGTGAACCCATAGATTCAGCTGTGGACACGTTTTGATGACTCTGCCAGGCCTCTCCTCTACCTCTGTCTCCTTCCTTCTTGCTAGTCTTTGTGCTTTTTGCCTACTTTGTCATCCAAGATTAATATTTATCTGGATAATTATTTTCAAATAAGATAAAAACCAATATTTCAAGCATAAGCCTTCTGACTCCTGCAGGAAACTGTGTATTTCCAAAATCATCCATCAAACTTACTCTGGCTTGAGACAGGCATCCTCAGCGTTCCCCAGTGAGCACCTTCCAGGAGCTCTTTCCTACACAGAGTGTCTTGTATGGCTTCAGACCCACCCTCCTCTTGTACCAGGTCAGAGAGAATGCCTGAGAGTCACAGCATGCTAATTGGCTGTTGGGGAGTCTGTCTGAGGTCATCCTCAGATACATGCAGTAGAGGCAGAGGGAAGCACACAAGTTTCAACCCGAAGATGTCACCTGCCTTCAGCTCTCAGATGCTCCCATACCTTCCCCACCCCACCCCCACACACCGAAAGCCAAACTCCTTTGCTTGGCATCCAATGGTTCTCATGGTTTCTTCAGGTAGCTTGGCTGATGGCAGACTCCAATGCTAACGTGGCACCTACCTGGGCCAGCCCTTTTCATCTCAACCTGCATGTCCCTGAACTGTGAGCCATGCATTGCTGAATGATTAAAATAGACTGTCTATCTTACAGATAAGTAGGAAATGTATATTCAAGGATTTAATTTTTTTTTGGTTGTGTTTTAAACATACGTTGTTCCTTATTAGGAGACTAGCGAGGGAAAGAAGGGTCTCTGGGGAGGTGTTTGAAGCTCCAGTTCTGTGATGATTTTCAAGTTCAGGTTGGGCTGCTTTCCTCTTGTTTAATGATGCCCTGCAGCCCCAGGCTCTGCAGGTGGCTATCATGGCCCCGCTGGAATAGAGGCACCTGCTTTCCCTTTAAAGTGTCATCTTCAAGCCCCTCTCCACTTAGAATGATGAATCAATTAGTGTGAACAGTGATGACTGAGACCCAACAGCTCCAGTTATCAAAACCCTGCGCACAAGGGAGTGGCAGAGCTTGGGGGAAGGAGATGTAGGGGTGGCAGTAGAGCTATGAGAGCTTGATGTCATAGTGGGGGGACGTGAAGAGCAGGTCTCTTGTGTCTTTCCAAGTGGGCACTGGTCTGAGATGGAAGCATCAGAGTCTAGGAGGTTTCACGGGGTCCCATTCTTTACCTCTCAACTGTCAACTATTGATGACTTCTGAGAGTATGGTGTACTGTCTTTGGGACTGGGACTGTCATCAGAGAATGTAGATTTCCATTCATCAATATTGCGGGGAGGAGCTCATATCTGCAACATCAGCACTGCATGGCCGAGGCAGAGGGATGATGACAAGTCTGGAACTGTGTAGTGAAACCTTACCTCTAAACTCCATCACTGCATGGAGATTCCTCCAGTCTATCATCCAGCTCTTCCATACTCCCAGTCTCTCTTCTACAGTGCTCTATGAGCCTTTAAGGGAGCGACATACATGTCTTTTTTAGGCTTGTACCCACAGCCATCACTTGTTTTTTGTTCTTTGCATCTTGGGCAGCCAAAAGTCTCTGAATTTCCTGCCATTCTTTGTAAGGAGAGGCTCCTCTGATTAGGACTGGGAATGGCTTTCACCTATGGGTGTTAACATGAGTATTCAGAAGGGAGTTTGCTGCTCTGTCAATTCAGTTCAGCATCAATCATAGGTTCCCCACCAGACACTTGACACAGCTAGCCCTGCTATTACCTCACAACTGTGGTTACCTGCACTGAGCGAACACAAGAGTGTCAATAAGTTGAGGAAGTAGGAGGGGTTTACAGGTTCCCATCATTTACCTCTGAACGGTTGGCTGTTGATCATTTCTGGGATTAGGGGGCACTCACTTTGGTTGTATATCCACTAGGTTCCAACAGATCACTCCAAACTCATGGTCCCTTAGAGAGCCCTAGCTAATCTCACTGGGTCACCAGGCAAAATTAATAGCCATGCATGTGAGAGAAAGATCTGTGGGAAGGAGAAGGGTCTTTACAGATACAGTAGGGAGGTGGGAGGTGAGAATTGTCATCATTCACTGCACACATGTGTGAAGTTGTTTAAAAAATATAGTTAGTTTTAATAAATCAAAAAGAAAGGAGACTTCTTGTAGGGTATCAGTGCACTCCCCTGTCCTGCATCTGTCCCTGAGACTAACTGAAGTTCCTGTTCTCCATCCTATCTTTCTGATCTCTGTTGTCAGGGTGGACTCTGTCATGGAAGATGGATGCTTGGGAATATGGCAGGCACCTAGTATCATGGTATAAATTATAGAAGCCAGGGCTCTGGAGGTGGCTCTGTGACTGATTTTCCTACTGCTCTTCTATGCCACGTAGGTCCAGACTCTGGGAAGTTGTCCCAATGGCTAACATGCCTAATAGCTTTATTTTTCTTATTCCTGTTTCCTGTTCTAACCAGAACTACAAACCAGGGCACCCAAGGGTTCAATAGTACTGATTTAAAGGGCTTTACTGCCACAAGGCCAGTGACATCATGAAAAGTTAGTAGGGGGTCACACATTTCATTCCTGCTCCTAGTTAGATCCTTCCATGACTCCTGTCATGATCTAGGTGGGAACTATCACCCACAGTATTTGGAAAGTCAGATGGGAGCCTGCTTGAACCCCAGGTACCTCATGTCCTGTAGAGTGGTCTTTTGTGAGTCCATTGCCACAGAGCCTGAGCACAGATAGATGCTTCATTGTTCTGAATATGGTGACCACAGCAGCGGGGTCACCTGGTGCCTTTTGAAGTTGCTCAGTAATGCCAACTCTGACCTTACACCACACCTCAGCATCAGCTGCCCCAGCACCGGGGATGAAATTAGATGTTGTACAGAAAAGCTCATGTGAAGGAGAACCCATGTAGCAGTGTTGGGAGGGGAAAGGTGGCCCAAACTCCCAAGGCATCTGAAAGAGCCTCCTGGCAGCTTATAATGCCCCCACTTCACAAGGCAGAGGCCAAGACTCCTGGATCCGCCTGGGTCCCTTTGTACCATGTAGCTTCAAGAGAGTCCCACCACAGCCAAACTGGCATTCTGTGTTTCTGCAATGTAATCAGTATTGGACTGACTCTGTCCAAATTCCTCCAACTCAAAGCCAGGCTAGACCTGTTCTCCCACCCCAAGCAACACTATATAAAACCCCCATCCCAATTTCGATGCACCTGTCAGTGAGGATGCTTGGCTAAAGATGGATTGAATTCATCTAAAATTTAAGAAGTCTTAGAAGGGAGATAGGATGACCTTTCAATCATTGACATCTGGCTGGGTGATTTTCAATCCAGAGAACTGTCACCTGGTGCAATGACATTGCTGCCTGGATGCTTCCCCATGAGCTGGCTCCTCACATGCTATCACCACTACTTTCAAGAATCTCTCACTTCACAAGGTCTTCTAGCATCTTTCTGCTGGGTGACCTGGGTAGGGAAGCCTTTGAGCGCTATACTCCCAGGATTCTTCCTCTCTGATTTGAAACGAGTGGCCTCCATGGTCCTGTGGAAAAAGAAGGAAGACCGGGGAAGAGCTCTTGAGTTAGCACCTTTCCAGCATGGAGCCCTTGGCGACATCACACTGAATAATACAGGAGATCTAATTAATGCCGTTAATCTTGAGAGACACTTAGCATCTTCCCACAAAGGCTGCCATGTATCCTGCCGAGTGCTCTGATGGTCCAAGGTCTGCATTCAGCTCCACACATTGGCTATTTGACCTATGTGTAGTTACTTAACTATCCCATTCCAGTGTCCCTTCCTGGTTATTACATGGCTGAGATGAGACAAAGAAATGTCCAAGACTGTTTGACCACACACTCACCATCACCATCCTGGTCATAAACTGGTGGACTCCTCATGGGCCTGTCTGATTCTAGCTGGGAGAAACCACAAAGATGCATGGAGAGGCCTCTCCTTTGGACCCCTTCACCTCAATCAGCAGGGTTAGGAAAAAGGATATGGTTTCTTGCTTCTCATGTGCCACGCTGCACAATACTTTTTATATCCTCTGTGTATTGGGGTGACTTAGAGGGCATGGCTTGGGTCTTCTTTCCTCCAACAGCATGAAATTTGTGTTCTCTGATTGCAGCTGATAAATGAATCAGGCTTGTGTCGATCTCCAGGCCACTGACAACCCCAATAAGGGGTCCCCATATTATCCTCACCAATCTCAGAATTCATTGACAGATTTGGCCAACCTTTCTTTACAACGCTATCCATAGACCCAATTCAGCCCATCTCTGCCACATCCACTCCCTGTACCACCACCACCACCCATGCCCTCATCACTTCCCTCACACCACATAGTCAGTCACTGCTCTGATAGATCTCAGGACAACAGTCTGTGCAGCCATCATGGGAGCAGCTACACAAGATGAGACTCCACTATAAGGGGCCTGGGAAATGTGCCCAGGACCTACACACATTAGCAATCACAACCAGGGGCTCTCTAAGAGCACAGGTCTGGAAATGTATACCACAAGGGATTCTTCAGCTATTGGGGAGTATTTCTGAGAAGAGAGTTGATGAGCTCATGAGGGAGGTCAAGGTTGGCTTTTTTCCAGGCTACAGAGAGCAGATGAGGATGGAAAATGAGCCTTACAAGCAGGCCACAAGGAAGGCAGATCATTCAAGGCCATGATTTGCAGTCTGTGTGAGAACCTTCTTCCCATGGGTCATTTTTCAGACGGATCAGCCTCTTCATTGTGGATCCCAAAGTACCAAACCATCAGGTTGAGGATCCATAGCCTCTCAGCCTCAAATACTGTCTCCCAGCCCCATGCCTGTCTCCCAGCCCCATACCTCCATCTCCCTGCCTCACGCTCTGTCTAGTTCCTCAGGAAGCACCTCCTTGGCAGAAATGTCACCAGTTTGTGCTCATTCCTGCTGAGAATGCCATGGTAGACTCCTGGCTCCATTCCAGACCTGCTGATGACCACTGGCCAGGAAGATGAATTGAGCTTTTGGATGACCTTTTGAAACCATCTAAAGACAGTGGCAACTTGGAGAATTCTCGAAGAGCACCTTTGTGGTTTAAGGCAATGGGCTTTGAAGGAGAAAAGGGTAACCCCCCACCCACATACATTTCCATATGGCTCCTTATTTTTTTGCTGTTAGCGGCATTAACTGACGTTTACCCTTCCTTGCTAAGGTTGGGTGTCTGTCCTGTCTTACGTCAGGTAAATGACATGTCCAGCCTTTACAGACATTATGGCCACATTTGGGGGTATTGGAGGCTCTAGCTTGTCTACCAGGATCCATTACTAAAGAATATTATTTTAAGGTGTGTGGCTTTTGTTTGTGCTGCATTTGTTTAACTTGGTATATGCTTTGCTTGTCTAAAACACCTGATGGTCTAATAAAGAGCCGAACGGCCAATAGTGGGGCAAGAGCAAGGACAGGTGGTGCTGGAAGGCAGAGAGTATAAATAGAAGGAGAACTGAGAAAGAGAGGAACAAGAGAAGAAGGAGAGGAAGACGTCAGGGCCCAGTCATCTGCCACCCAGCCAGTCACAAAGTAAGAAGAAAAGGAAGATATAAAGTAAGACGGATAAAAGCCCAGAGGGAAAAGGTAGATGGGATAATTAAAGATAATAAAAGCTGGCTAGAAACAAGCCAAGCTAAGGCCAAGCACTCATAAGTAAGAATAAGCCTCCATGTGTGATTTACTTGGGAGCTGGGTGGTGCCTCCCACCCCCAAAATCTAAAAGAGCAAAAACAACCCCAACAGCCTGTCCTTGGACAAACTCTGAGATTCTTTGTTTCATAGATGGTCCCAGGATACCTTCCATTATAATATCTACTATCCCTCACTCCTCACTTTTTTCCTACCAGGAATAATCATGAAATGTCCTCTGGCAGTTCTGGGGTTTCTCTGTGGCCCAGTGTTCCTAGCCACTCTAAGTTATGCCCAAATGGACCTTTTTGTCCATATGAACAGTGGGCAGAGCCCATCTTAGACTTCCTAGGAGTCTGCAGTCTATCTCAGGATATGCTGGTGAGTCCTGAACTTCTTATCAACATGCCACGCCCATATACAATACACAAGAATCCAGACCCACCTCTTCTCCATGCTCTGTGGGATGCTGCTAGGGAGAAAGGATGCTTCATAACCTCATGGGCCCTGTTGCCTTGGAAGGGACCTGCTTCACTGACTATAGTCCAAGAGGACTTTGTTCTGATGGCACATGATTCCATCATCTCTTTCTATTCTCTCAGCCCTTGACATAGAACCCCAGCATAACATCCCTGACATCACTGTGATGGGGGATGTCCTACATATGTTTCTCTTATTGGTTGATGAATAAAACACTGTTTGGCTAGTAGCCAGGCAGGAAGGATAGGCGGGGCTACCAGACCAGGAGAAGGCTGAGGAGGAGAAGGCAGAGGGGGGCCTGGGAGAGGCACCATGCTACCCAAGGAGTAACATGCCAGACTACGGTTAAGCCACATCCTTGTGGAAATACATAAATTAATAGAAATGGGTTAATGACTAAGACAGAGCTAGTCAATAGAAGTCTGAGTCATTGGTCCAACAGTTTATAAATTAATGTAAGTCTTTGTGTATTTATTTCGGGCAAAGCAGCTGTGGGACCAGGTGGGACAGAAACCTCCATCTTTATCACTGCATGCAGCAAAGATGAGACCCTGGCACTGGACTTTTAAACTTTGAGTGAGGAGTAGGTGTGATAAAGATTCTGGCTAGCAAGGAGCTTTTCTGAATTTAGACCAGGGACATTGCCCATCAGCAAAGGGTTGGGCAGCAGACTTAGTATAGCCAGTCTTATAAAAAGGTCATGGCCAGGGTGGAGTATCCCATGTGCTGGCTGCCATCATACCTGAGTGGCACTGAATTGTGCTGAAGGTCAAACTGTCCTATCTGTAAGATCTGCCAGAGGCTTACTTATCACCTTTTTTGAGAACAGCAGCAGCTTCTTGGTGTTGGGCCAAGAGTTTGTGGGTTTTGTTGTTTTGCTTTTGAAGGAGGGGAGATTTGATTGTGTGTGTGAGAGTGTGTGTGTGCTGACTTTTTATTTAATTCTTTCTCCCAGGATCATAAAGTAAAATTATTCAAATTCATATTCCAGGAGATAAAAGAAGCCCAACATCTTTCATCCACTTTATGCATTTTTGCTAATTTTTTTTTAGCATTTTGTTCTGGCATCCTGAAGGGTGCAATTTCATGAGTCAGGAGAATAAATAACAGATAAAAATAAATGTAGCTCTCAGCAAAGGTGAGTGTGCACTCCCCAGGGACTGGAAAGAAGCACATGGCAGAGGTACCACACCTCAGGATAGTGCCAGCACATGATAGAAACGGAGTCATCAGCCAAGTGCCACTGAGACATTGGCAACAAGGGTATCTGTCACACATCAAGGTAAATTGCATGCTGTGGGGACAGTGTCCTCTCCTGGAAAAAAAAAAGCCCACCTTGAAAAGCTTGACTGAAGGCACGACAAGGACAAGGCTCTGGATTTGTGATGAAAGAGCCTAGCTTTGCCACCAAGAGATATATGGCTTGCTGATGAAGGCAAAGATGAAGGTGACCATGGAAGGAAGAGGATTCAGGTGATCTGAACTATCTCCACATGCTTACTGCTCTCATCCTGGACACTGGATGACAACCTAAGTGGTTTACATGTGTCTTCTAGTTCCCTCTCTTTCCCCTGTAGCCTTACTGAGTTATGGTTGATCAAATTATATACACTTGTGAGGTACCACATATGGTGATAGATGGATTGCTGTCGAATGGTTATCACCATTGGGCTTATTAACATAGCTATCAGCTCCTGGAGCTCCCTGTCTTGTAAGAATACTTGCAATCTTCTTTCCTGGCAAATTTCAAATACAGAATGCAGTGTTGTTAACTGCACTGGCCTCCAATTGTGTTTGACCCCAGGACTTGCGATTCTCCAGAGAGAGCAGGTGCCACGTCCTTTAATCTACAGCTGCCCATCTTCAAATTAACTTTCTGTGAGATACAAAAGATCGATACACCCTTCCTCATTGTGTCACTGGGGAGATTCAAGGAGACCTGCACACAAGGCTTACATTCACTGTGGAAGTAAATGTCCACCCACCTACAACAGAGCCATCACCATTGTACCAGAGATCCCCATCCATCTCAAAGGTCACTGGAGAACTGCGAGATGTGTGTTCCCAAGTCCTGAACATGAGTGACCTGTATATCAGGAGATGTATCACCATGGGTAGCTTTTATGGAAAGAGGGTGGTCACCAAATAATACCAGGAATAGCCCAGGTATACCTGGAACACCCCCTTTCATTTACCTAAGTTCAGAGCATTTTCAATCAACATCAGGACCAGCATCCCACTTTCCAGATCCTTGTACAAGTCAGGTCTCATTTTATACATGTATCTGATACAAGATACGAATCCAGAAGAGCTCTAGCCCTTAAACTACTGAGAATGGTTGTCTGGTGAGAGCTGGACTCTTAGTCTCCACTATGCCCCTGTCTGGAGCCACCTGCAGGCTGTATGAGGGCATTCCACCCACTTTGCATGTCTGTGACTACCCACAAGGGTGGGCTCCTCACTCAACCTCAGGCCTTGTCCAGTCTCATCCTTCCAGGGAAAAGCTGCTGATCTGAGTGGTCAGATCTGTGGTGCCCAGGCCTTTGGTCAGGGGTGGGTGGCATCAAGAGCAGTATTTAATCCTCTGAGCTGCTCTGCACACTTTCTATGGCACAGCAGATTAGCATTGTCTGTCTCAGTGTCCTATTTCCCTTTAGAGCTAAGCCACATCTCCTGCTTCTATGCACACGGCTGCAGGGTTGCAGGGAAACGTGGCCTGGCCTCACAGCTGCAGGTGGAAACTCCAGGACAAACTTGAAGAGTCTCCCCACTGCCTATTGTGCCACAGTCTTGAGTGCCCAAGAGAGATTGTGTCATTTGTTCCCCTTTGTTGGTGAACTCACTCTCATTTCCCATGAGGTGAGAAGGTGTGAGGGTTCTTTCTGGGCATCAAGCTTTAACATTAGGGCACCTATTTTAAGGATTCAGGCTTTATGTTGGCTTGCCCCTGTCACCTGTCAGAATGCACTCAGTACCCTGGTCAGCCCAGATACAAAGGACCCTTTTAAAAGAAAGACTTCCACCCACTTACGCTCTCTTTCCCATTCCTCTCTCTGCTCTTCCTCTGGGGAAGACAGGACTTTTCCTGTCTCCCTCTTCTCTTCTGTCCTCTCTCTGTCTCTGTGTCTCTATCTTTTCTCTCCCCCCACCTTTTCCCTTTCTAATAAAACTTCTCACTAAGCTCTGTCTGCCTGGCATGTTTGTCCCTCCACTTTGGTCAACCTCGCCTGCTATGCAATCTTCTAAGGTCCCCCACGCAAGGTTCCCCTCACGCTTTATTCATAACACCTATAGTGACTGGCAGAGATGCCAGCTGACCCAAGGGGACTGGTCTACTCTGTCCACAGATGAGTCAATTGCTGACACAGCAATGTGGTTACTTGAGCTCCACTTATGGCATTTTGCCTCAGAAGCCCTAGGTAAGGCCAGGAGAAGGTCATTGTTTGTATTGTTGTCTCTGTCATGCAATTTTGATAGACTGGACCTCCCTGGGCAGGAAGTGGCATTTATGAATTTAAATTTTTAATTTCCTACCTTTCCTCTTCTCTCTGAAATATCTCTCATAACCCTTTGCTTCATCTCAATATCACGGACCTTTTTTCTTTAATATATATGTATATTAAATATATACATATGTATATATTCACACACATATATGTGTGTGTGTGTGTGTGCACATGTATGCCTTAACATATAAATACAACCTGTCAAGTCCATTTAGTGTTGCTTACATGTATATGATTTCAGAGCTGACCACTTGGTATTGGTTAACCAATTAAGAGGCTCATCCCTGATGAAAGGTTTTTTCCCCTCCCCCAGTCTCTGTATTCCTTGGTTGCTATTTCTCTCAGGCTCTGCATTCCTTGTCTGCCTTTCGTTCTTGTCTAGGGATGGGACCCTGTGAGATTTTTGCCCTTCTGGGTTAACATGTATTTTGGTGTCATCCTTGTTCAAGTCTTGTTGAGTTATTAGGGGTGAAGCTTTGCTGTCATTACTAGGAGACATAATCTCACAGCAGCTTTCCTGGCCTTCTGGCTCTTAGACTCTTTCTACCCACTTTTAACAGGCCATGTCTGAACTCTGGTTCCAGATCTATGACTCAGTGTGATGCCACCCTGCTCAGCTCCCACCCCCACCAACCTTGGCTTTTTAGTTTGAAAAGGGTCCTGTTGTCTTTATACACTTGACTACTTGAAACCACTTACCAGGGACTTGTAAGATGGGGCTGCAGGCAGCCCTCCTTGGGACTGAAGAACCAGCCTGGGCTGGAGATTTCTGGGTAGTCTGGTTGAGACATAAGCAGGGAGCTGGTTCGGTGGCTTTCTGGGCCAATTGGGGGCATCTGCATGGGTGTCAGGGGTGATCGAGGTTCTGCAGGGTTCATAAGTCCCCACAGGCCCCTCATTGGGCAGCCCACGCCTGCCAGTGCCATGCTGCCTCTGTGGGAACAGGCTGAAAATAGACCTTACCAAATAAGGTAGTACTTGTGCCTTACCTCAGAGCTGTAGAGCTCAGTTGTGGGGGGAGGGGGTTGGAGTGCTGCCTGCACTGTCTCTTAGTGGCAGCTGGAAGACCCTGCCCAAAGGCACAGAAACTACCCATTCCATCCCAGAATTGGCTGGTGGCTGTCTAGACAAGGCAGGGGACTAGCATTGCAGGGAAATGGGCAGAGAGACCCAGTGATCAACAGAGGGTGTGGGTTCTGTATAGCTTCATGGGATCCTTGACATCTGTAAGAACTTGTGACTGACTATTGGGTATCTCTTCCCAGTGTCTCTTCCTCAATTCTTTTCTCTGGTCCCTGAAGAGACACCTGCACTGAGGGTTCTAGAGCCCCCAGAGGCCAGCATCAGTTCCCTGCTCTGCTCTGTGCTTGGCTGGAGGAAAGCCATTTTCTCCCTTCCATGTTCAGATCAAGTGATCATCTCTAGAGTGTAACACTGGCAGGTTAGGAAATGGACAGGACTAAGGCCCAGGTCTTCACCTTCCCCTTGCCAGGGCCGTGCTTCTTCCTCCTGGTAACCAGGAGTAGCAGGGAGCCTTCTGTCTTCAGTCTACCCTGGGAGGGATGGGCCCAGCCCTAGGCCCTTGTCTACCAAAAAAAAAAAGAGTGCCAGGGTCCTTGCTGAATGCAGAACCTGGGCCCTTGTTCTCTCGTTCCTCATTGCTCTCTGTCCAATCACCAAACCACCAGCAACCCTCTGCCAGTGTAGACTCTTCAGGATCAGCATTGGTGTCCTTAGGCCCCAGACAATCTCTCCTCTCTATGACTCTGTGCCACTGAAACCCCTCTAGGGTGCACTCTGTCCCAGGACTGCCAGCCAAATGCAGATAAATGAAGCTTGTCCCCGGCACACTGGTGAGCAAGCTCAGTTGGTTTTGCTCCTGGTTCCAGATCCCTGCAAGAAGAGCTCCATTACAAGTATCCTGAAGCCAACAAAACCATGTTAACGTTCATCTGGGCTTTTCTATTTACAAGCAGTGGGACCCTGAGAAACTCAGACAAGCCCTTTGATAATGAGTCCTGCTTTGCAAAATGGAAAGCCACACCCACCTCTCTAGTGTGCAGGATTGAATTAATAATAGCTGCTTCTAGGAGGTCTAACATTTGTGAGTCTGCTCCAGAGACAGAAGAGAGTTCTTTCAACTATGTACTTGGTAGCAGGTGCAAATGACAGTGTCTCAACATGGTTGCTAAAACAGTGAAGATTTCATTAGCACCATTTATGGAGAAACCCAAGTTACTAACTCTGGTTTCGTGGCCTCAAGACAGTATAGCCAAAGTCACTAATTTTCTGGGTCTTTCTCTTTTGTTTGACGAATGATTGCTGAAGCCCCAGGTGTAATACATGTCCTCAATCTGATAACAGAGTGGCAGAAAAAAGAATAAACAGGGAGGGGACTGCACTCTGATGAGGAAATCTCTCAGAAGCCCCAGAAGGTATGTTTGAATGGTTCTACTCACTTGCAAAAGGTAGCAGAGTAAAGTTCTTGCTGGACACCTTATTGTCTCTCAAACAAACATCAATGTCCTCTTACCTAGAAAGAATGGAAGGATGGACGATGGGTCCCAGATTCTACAGGTGTCTGTCCCGGAGGTTTAAGGTGTGATGGGTATGGATAGGCTAGTGAGTGTGGTTCTAGTAAGCCTGGATGATACTGGGTACATGCAAAAAGAAGCATCTCAGGTCCTAAAGGTCTGAATTGTTAATGGGCTGAAGCCAACAGGACCCCCAAATGTGGCAAGATAATCTTGTACAACTTTACTCTTCCCTAGGTCTGTGTTGCTAGCCTTGGTTGGACTCCTAGACTCAAATGATCCTCCCACCTCAGCCTTCCAAGTAGCTCGGATAGCAGGTGTGTGCCATCATGCTCAGCTATAGCAGTTTCTAGAAGGAATACCCTGTGCTTTGTCTCATAAGCAGGTGTTTTCAGGGAACCCTCTTATGAGCATGGGTCAACTGAGGTTCAGTCAGCCTTCCTTCAATATATTATACCTCTCAAGGAGAAAGTGTGGAGGGCCAGCTGGGATTCTTAACACGAGCATGTGAACTCGGCTCTTGGGTAGCTATTCGAAGATGTGGTACCCACAAGATGATACACCAATCACTGAGAATTTCCTTTGACCAGTAAAGCCTTCTGCCCTTCCAGTCCATCCACCCTTGTATGTCCTCTGGGTGCAGAACTCTCTTCTGACTGGGACAGTAAAACAGAGCAGCCGCCACCTCTTCTAGCCTTGGAACCAAAAGAGAAAAGCCATACACAATCAGGAGAGTCACCTGAGAGGGTTTACTTTGTGTAACTAAGTGACAAGATGACAAATGTCTCTACATCATTGCAGTGTCTGAAGGGTCTTCGCCACCAGCTCTGTCCTTGGATACCTTCCAGGCTGTAGAAGTGCCTTAACAGTGAGCAAAAGAGACTCATGAGTGGGTCCTGGTGAGTGGACTGTGGAGGATAGACAGATGACACAGAAGATCCTCCCGCCCCGTGGATAGAAACAAATGTACCATGCATGTTCATGCCATTCATGTTCATGCCATAGTGCCATGAACAGCATTTATAATGAAGGAAAGGTGACCTTGCCTGACATAGGCAGATGGTATGTCCTAGATGCCTGATGCTGGATTGAGACTGACAGAAAAGTAGACATAGATTAAGGGAGATCATGGAAGAACATTCTAGAAATGGAGACATCCTGGGTTGCAGAAAGGAGCTCATAGAACCTAGAGTCCTAGAGGAAGGATTCCTCACACTGGTGGGACAGTCATAGAGATGGGTAGGTACAATGCTGCCTACTCAAGTTCCACACAACTTTTATCCCGTCCACACAGCTGTGACTAGAGATTTGGGTGCCTTTCTAAATAACCCCAAGGATCCTTCTTTTTCTAGTGAGTGTGTGGACTCCATATTATGGCTAGGCTCTGGGTAGGAATTGACAAGGTGGTCCCTGTCTTCAGTGCTTCTTATTGACGGCCTTATGAGAACAAAGTAACCTGAAGGTCCCAAGGAGCCCTGGGTGGATCTGGAGTCAGTACCTCTTCTTCCAGGTAGAGCCATACAGTCCCCACTCACTAGACCCAGGCCAAGTTCTGACCATAGGCAACACTGCATCTGCTCTCTGTAAATGGCCCTGCTGTCACTTGTGCTCATTTCTGTCTTACTCTAGGCATGAAGTGGGCAGGAAAAACATCTCTGCTTGACTCTGGCTTTACCTCTGATTGAGAAGGTAAATATGAACTGTCCAGGTTGGTGGGCATTGACAAGGCCTTTACAGACAAGGCCTTATCCCAGGTAGGAAGAGCAGACAGGGCTCTGAGGGAGATGGGACTGTCTCTGGCCTGGTCTGTGTGGCATAGCCAGGCTGGCAGGAGTTAGTGCCTCTCCTATGTATGGGAACATGCAGGGGCTGCTGACAGCTGCCATGCTTGGCCAGGGCCATTGCCAGCAAGAAGCCAGAGCCTTAGAGATTCCTATGGGGCTTCTAGGCACAGCTGGGAAGCCAGGTGCACTTTGGAGAAGGCCCTACATCTCTCTGTTTGGAAGACTCTGTGACAAGATACAGCTGCTGCCACTCTGGGGGCATGGACTAGTGTCTCTGCCAGGGAATGTGTGGATCTCTGTAGGGTTTAAATGAGACTCCTACAGGCTTTCCTGGTTGCTGTGGTGCTTTGGTGTGTGGCCGGATTCCAGGTAAGCACTAAGCTGAGCCAGCCCTCATTTGGAAGGGCAGGTGAAGTCCCAGAAAAGACTTTGCTGAAAGTTGTGACAGTCATTCCATGGAGGATCCTTCAGGGCCACCTTGAAGGATCAGAGAGTTACATGCCAGAGCAGGGGGACTCTTTCATTGGCACATGGTTCCCAGAGACAGGGAGACAACCTGTGCAAAGGATTTGGGAGATACAGAGAAGCAGAGCAAGGGCCTAACTTTTAAAAAAATGTATATAAGTGTATTATATGTGTTATGTATGTAGTATGTTGTGTATGTGTGGTGTATTTTGTATGGAATGTATGTGTGGTATATGGAGCATGTGAGTGTATGTATGTATAGACCACAGGTTGACATTAGATGTCTTTTCTTAGATGCTCTTCTATCCACAATTTTTTAATATTTATTTTTACTATTTTAAAATTGTGTGTTTGTGTGTGTGTGTGTGTGTGTGTGTGTGTGTGTGTGTGTGTGTGTGTATGTGTGCATTTATGCACATGTGAATGCAGGTGACCACAGAATCCAGAAGAGGGAATTGTATTCCCAGGAGTGGAGTTACAGACAGTTGTGATCTCCCTGACATGGATGCTGAGCACAGAACTTGAGTCCTCTGTCAGAGCAGTGTGCACTTGTGACTGTTGAGCCATCATGCCAGCCCCTCCACTTTCTGTTTTGAGGTGGTGTCACCCTGAACTTGAAGCCCATTGAGTCCTTCCTGCATAATGAGCTTCAGGGACTTGCCTATCTCTGCCCAGTATTAATAGTTGTGTGCTATCGTGTCTGCTTTTTGCATGGATTCCAGGGATCTGAATTCAAGTCCTCATATTTTCGTAGCAGGTACTTTACTCATTGAGCCATCACTGTAATGCCCAGAGCAAGGGACTTTTCTGTTGCTGTGATAAACTATCATGACCCAAAGAAACTTATCCAAGAAAGGGTTTATTGTAGCTTATGGTTCCAGTGGGATAGAGTCCATCATGGCAGCCAGCAACTGGAACAGGAAGTGGGGAGTTCATTTCTATAAGGACAAAACAAAAGGCAAACTGGAAGTGAGGTGAGGTTATATAATCTCAAAGCCCATCCCCAGTGACCTATTTCTTCCAGTAAGGTTGCACCACTCAGAGCTCCCCAAACAGTTCCACAAAGTAGGAACTAAGGTTCAAATGCCAAAGCTTATTGGAGACATTTCTCACTCAAGCCACATGTGAATTTCTACAAAGGTCACAAACAATTTTGATGGTTTCATCAAAAAGAAGTGAGCACTGCTGGGAATGACAATATGCTAACCACCAGGTCAGTCATTATGTAGTGTATCATATGGTATCTCATAATATTTAGCTATGGTCAATCAAAACTAAAACTTAGACAAGAATGAAGATCTCCCTCCTGTCCTGGCACCAGTGTTGGAATTCCTGCCTGGGGGGATGGGGGCCAGAATAATGGGGCCCTGGGCCCCCTGCACATGGTAGTCTGTGCACGTGTAGGGACCCCACCATCCCAGGTGTTCTTTCAACTTCTGCCCAGACATTGGTGTGACCTCCCATCCTGACTTTCCCTCTCACAGTTTGAACTTACTAGATACGTTTTCCATTTCAGTAAACATGGGGCTCTTTTTAAAAAGTTAGCAACTTCCTAACATTAGAGCATGGGGCTTTACTCCTGCAGCTGTCTTCTCCCTGTCCATGGACATTCTCCTCCTGACTCCAGCTGCAGGATCTGGGCTACACTATTGAGCAGTGCTAGGCACGCAACACTGAGCACAAGTGGGACCATTTCCAGAAGCTGAATTGCTGTGTCAAAGGTTAGACATATTAATAAATTTGAATATGTTGCCAAGTGTCATTCAGAGTAGGTTCAAATTTTTACACTCTCTTCTGTCATTTATAAGAGGGACAGTTTACCTCACCCTCTGCCAACATCTTGAGATACCCAGAGTGTGGGTTCTCCCTCCTTCTCCACCCCCATTTGTTTGCTTGTTGCTAGCAAAGAGCATAGCCTCCTGGTAGGATAGCCTTCATCCTTATGGTCCTTATTAGAGGACTGAGATAGCCTCCACATTTGTGGAGGTGACATTTATATTCTCTGTGTTGGTGACACTGTAAGCGACAAAGCACAATGGTTCATTTTCAAGACAAAGGTGTCTTGACATTAGCTACAGACAGAAAACCCTTATACCTCTGCTATCTTAATTACCTTGATCCAAACTAAAACTTTAAAAAATTATTAAGAGCCACGCTTGCATGGGCATGAAAAATTTGTATTCCTGGTAACCTTTAAAATAAACAGGGTGCAGTATGTAGAGATGGAAGTGCTCAACATTCTTAGCTATCAGGGAAATGCAAATCAAAATGACTCTGAGATACCATTCTATACCTGTCAGAATGGCTGAGATAAAAAATACTGAGGATAGCTTATGTTGGAGCGGGCTTGGAGTCAGGGGAACACTCCTTCACTGCTGGTGGAAGCACAAACTTGTACAGCCATTTTGGAAATCAGTATGGCAGTTTCTAAGAAAATTGGAAATCAATCTACCTCAAAACCTAGTGATACCACTCTTGGGCATTTACCCAAAGGATGCTCAATCATACCACAAGGACACTTGCCCAACAATGTTCATAGTAGCATTCTTCATAATAGCCAGAACCTGGAAACAACCTAGATGCCCCTCAACCAAAGAATGGATAAGGAAAATATGGTACATTTACACAGTGGAGTACCACTCAGCATAAAAAATGATGACCTGTAGGGAAAGCTATAGCCACACCTACTTAGGGGCTGGCTACAGGTGTGGCACGAGGGTGTGGTCAGGGTGAAGTAGAGTGAGAGGTTCAGGTGGCTGGGTTTCACTTTCAGTTTCCTTTCAGGCTTGCTGTACAGACTGCTGCCATGCCGGCTGGCTAGGTTGCTCTGTAAGTAAGACTTTTCCCTATTAAATACCCTTATATTTCTACTTGGCTCCGTATTGGTAATTTCCCACTTTAATGACCTCATGAAATTTTCAGGCAAATGGATGGAACTAGAAAAAACTACCTTGAGTGAGGTAACTCAGACTCAGAAAGACAAACATGGTATGTAGTCACTCCTAAGTGGACATTAGATGTAAAGCAAAGGATAATAAGACTTAAGTCCACAGTTCACATGGATCACTCTGGGTAGAGAAATTAGATGATATCTATAGGGGAAACTGGAGATGCGGATTGCCAGGGGGAAGTGAAGGGGATTAGAACAGGAGGGAACAGAATGGCCTAGGCAGGGAGGGATGCAGTGAAAGAGCAATGAAAAAGATATCTTAATAGAGAGAGCCATTATGTGTTAGGGAGAAACCTGGTGCTAGGGTAACTCCCAAGACTCCACAAGGAGGACCCCAACTAAGACTCCTAGCAATAATAGAGAGGATGCCTGAACTGGCCTACCCCTGTAATCGGATTGATGAATACCCCAAGTGTCATCATAGAGCACTAATCCAGTAAGTGATGGAACCTGACTCAGAGAGCCACAACCAAAAACCAGGTTGAACTCCAGGAATCCAGGCAAAGAGAGGGAGGAGGGCAAGGAAGGTCAAGATCATGATGAAAAAATCTACAGAGATAACTTAAGCAAGCTAATGGAAACTCATGAACTCTAGACATACAACTGTGGAGACTCCAGGGAAACAACCTAGCCCCTCATATGTGGGAGAAATTGTGAAGCTTGAATTAGCTAAGGTTCCCCTGGCAGTAGGACCCAGATACTAACCTGGTACATGAGTTAGCTTGTTCGAGCCCATTCCTCAGGGTGAGATGCCATGCCCAGTCTTAAAGCATGGGAGAGGGGCCTGGCCCTGCCCCAACCTATTGTCCCAGACTATGTTGACTCTTCATGGGAACCCTTACGGTGAGGGGGAGTAGACCGGGGGTGGGCTAGGGAAGAGGTGAGGAGGGTAGGGGGAAGTTGGGGATGGGTGGAAGGAGAGATAGAAGGGAGAACTGTGGTTAGAATGTAAAATGAAACCAAAAATTTTAAAAATGGAATAAATAAAAAGAAACTATGTACTGTCTTTGCTGAGATACAGGCAAATATAACTAGCAGATGACACACAAGATTATACCCCCTGATTATCCAGCCATGAGGAAAGAAAGCCAGGGACTTGAGTTCACAGTTATGAAAAATGTTATCTACTCTGAGTGTGATGACTGCCTCTTGTTGGAGTAGCCACCTGATCTCCTGAGATCATTGACTAAAGTACCCCTCATTTTCGGCTCTGGGTCTCCAGTGTTCATTAGGATGAAGCAGAGGTTGTCATTGCTCACAAAATCTTGGTTCAGCTCCTTTTATGCTTTTCTGTTGAATTGATATATTTTTTAATGACTTGTTAGCGCTACTTAAATTTTAAGAAAGTAAGACGATTTCTTTCTTAATAACAAACATTCCATCTGTGTCTATTTATAGTCACACATAGGCATACTTTTTTTCATACGCTTGTTTTGGTCTATTGGCTTTTAGGTTATGCATTTTTATCATGCTGTTTAAAATTGTAATAGAATTATTTCTTTTCCTATAATTTGTGGTTTTAATGGTGGTCTTAAAAAAGTCTTTCATGCCCTAGACTATTTTAAATCTATTTTAATGATTTCTTCTATTATATCTATTCTTGGAGAAGTGGGGACTAGATACGGGGATTCACAGGATGCCCACATTCAAGAGGGTGACACTAGGACTCATGTAAGAGCCAGTGGAATGCAGGGGAGAGCTGGGAGAGCAACTGGCAGCTGGCCCTCAGCAAGTTCAGGCCCTTCCAGGTTCTGGTTAGAGCTCCAGTTGGCAGATGGAGAAACTTTTGTTCAGCTGGAGGCAAGGGGGATTCTGGTTCCTGACTCCAGAAGTCCTGGCTAGAGATCCCTCCCAGGGATCCCAGGCTCTGCTCCAGGGATGTGCCTTGTGGTTCCAGCCCTGTGTCCGCTGTAGTTGGGCAGGGCAGCCTAGCCTGCAAAGTAGATGGATGCGGGACAAAACACCACTGCTTTATGACTCCTGTGTTTCTTTACTTAGTGAAAGGTTTAGGCTTTACTGCTGATTGGCAATATCTCTTTAAGAGACAGACCCCGACCCCTGACAGCAGTCAGGGCATGCACAGGGACATGGCATCACCACATCACCCACCACGCATGTGTGAGGACTCTGGGCATGCGTGGAACTTTAGTGAACATGTACAGTCTTCCCTTTAAAAGTTCCAACTTCCCTGATCTGCTCTCTCTCTACTTTCTCTCTGCTTCTGCTTCTTTCTCTCTTCTCCCACCTACACGCTCTCTCTACCTCTATGGCGACCAGCCATGGCGGTCAGCCATACCCCTGTTTCTCTTCTCTCTTAGTCTCCCTACTCTGCTAGGCGTATAATAAACTGGTCAATATGTCTCATCTTGAGCCTCTTTCCTCTTTTTCTTTTTATCTAATTTAAACAAAAACATAACACTTAGTCCTTTTGTTCATATTCGCCAGTCCTTTCAGACATCTGTTGATGTGAGGAGTGAGACTCTAAAGCACTGCCACTGCCTTTTCATAGCTTGTTACACTGTTTCCACACAGGTATTCACTGCTCATCTTAGCTCTGAGTTCGAAATGGCTCCTCTGCCCTGTAATGAACATCTTTGTGCCTTTGTATAGTTTACCTTTTACTGGATTGATTGATCTGCTTGAAGTCCAGCTCCACATTGTTTACTTGGTGTAACAAGACATTAGAATATCTCTCATGCACTTTATTAAATCTTGAAAATTCTCCTTCATTACTTTCCTCTGTGAATGTGCATGTGTGTGGATGAATGTGTGTGTGTGTGTGGGGGGGGGTCAGTCATGGTGCCTTCCCCCTCAGACTCTGACTACCTTGTTTTTTGAGATAGGGTTTCTCACTGGCACCTGGGGTATGACAATTAGGCTAGGCAGGGTGGCCAGCAGACCCAGGGACCTGCGAACCTCCACTTCCCCATCACTGGGATTAAAGGCATGCATTATCATGGCAGGCTTTTTCACATGGCAGATGGCTGTCCAACTCAGGTACTTTGCCAGCTGAGCCACATCTCAGCACCCCATGATTTTCCATCTTGTGTCTTTGATGGCTAGCCATGGTGGATTATATGCATAGCTCAGCTTGAGAGTTTCCTCCACACAGTAAATCAGCCTGTGGGACAACACCCACCATGACCATCTTCATTCCAGCTTCTTATGGAGGGACCAGCTCACCATTTAGGCAGCCATAACAGCCGAACATGTATTTGTCTGACCTTGTCTTAGTCACTAAGGTCAGATGCCTGCCCCTTTCGGCAGCCATGACAGTAACACGTGCTTACCATGACCTTTACTTGGTCACTAAGAGGTCAGATGCCTGCCTCGTGGCAAGGAACCAATCAGAAGTTAGCTAGTGGTGGTATGCTTTAAGGCTCTGGGTGTGCTTTATGGACAAGTGCACAGCAATGACACGCAGAGCATAGAAACCACCCTGGGAGAGCCTATGGGCCATAACAACCAGTTGACCAATCAACACAGGGCAAGCCCTCCAAGCCTGGAGGCACACCAATCCTGAGCCTGGGCATACCCCTAGACACTCCCCTTACGCTGCCCTATAAGATCTCTATCCAGCTGTTTCGAACTGTCTTTTGTAGCCATCCACTATGGTGGATGGATGAAAGACCTGAGCTAACATGGGGTTAGCTCGTTAAACAACACTAAAGCCTCATGCTGTTTGCATCAAGCTTTTGACTCTGCATGGGGATTGGGGTGGCTGAGATCCTGGGCTGAGATTCTGGAGGCCTGAGCTTCCGGGGGTCTTACACCTAGAGGGAGCAGTCTACATCCTTGGGCAAGTGTGTGCAGGATCTTTCTCCAAGTAATTCCAGGAATTCTCTTTTGGTGAAAGATTTTGAGCATGACAGCCTTTGTCTCATTTTATACTTTTCTTTGAGTCTATCAGATATTCCTAGTTTAATTTACTATTACATAATTTGATCATCTTATGTACCAACTATAATAGCATATTTTCTTTCATTATCTTTCTAAACTTTATAAATAAGTTTTGACTCCCCCAAAGTGAAATATTCCAAATGCATATCGTAAGCATTTGAGTGTGTGCTTTCTTTTGGAGGAAGAAAACTCTGGAGGGTAAACTCCTAAACCCTTCTCTATGATCCTAACCAAAGCATCACTTAGTGAGCTTTCTCTGTCCCATGGATCTTTTCTTTACCATTTTACCACACTGGTGTGTAACCATTTAGCAGCAGGACAGCTCAGCTCACCTTTGGTTTTCTATTTTAAACAAAAGGCAGAAGTCCTTCTGTAGTCTTTTGTCATTTGCCCCTGAAGGTCAAGGGTGTGTCCCTGGATCTGCCCCTAGCTGTGCCTGTGTCCTCACTGTTATGTGAGATAAACCCTTTCCTCACAATCTGACCCATCCTGTCTGAGTTGTTTGCAAGTCAATGGGCTCTTGATAACACTGATGTGAGCATCCTGTGTTCACTTCCTGCTGAGTTTGTGTAAATTTTTGGTTTTCAATTTTTGTCATAGCTGTTGTTTGGAGGGCTATAATTATAGAAGTGCTCAGCTCGGTCATAGGTTATGAGTATATTTAGCTTTTGCAGGGTGAAGGCAAATTATTTTTTACTCCCAGAGTGTTGAGTAAGCAATATCTAAGCAGTCCAATTGTCTTGTATTTGTCTACAGATGTTAGTTTTTTATGCCAATCTATGCCAATCTGTTTAACTTGAAATTGGAATTTTGTTTGCAACTCCTCTGTGTGAGATTATTAATCAGGCATCCTCTTTATAAAAAAGTCTGTGTCCCAAAACTTAAGTCAAAATGGATCAAAGACCTCAACATAAACCCAGCCACACTGAACCTATTAGAAGATAAAGTGGGAAATACCCTTGAATTAATTGGTACAGGAGACAGATTCCTGAACTTTATACCAGTAGCACAGACACTGAGATCAACAATTAATAAATGGAACCTCCTGAAACTGAGAAGCTTCTGTAAGGCAAAGGAGACAGTCAGCAAGACAAAATGGCAGCCCACAGACTGGGAAAAGATATTCACCAATCCCACATCTGACAGAGGGCTGATCTCCAAAATATACAAAGAACTCAAGAAGCTAGTCTCCAAAACACCAAACAATCCAATTAAAAAGTGGGGTACAGAACTAAATACTCAGTTCTCAATAGAGGAATCTAAAATGGCTGAAAGACACATAAAGTGTTCAACATCCTTAGCCATCAGGGAAATGCAAATAAAAACAACTCTGAGATACCATCTTACTCCTGTTAGTGAAAGACCCCTGGGAGCTCAAGCCCCCAGGGTCTCAGCCCCGGATCTCCATCACCCCAATCACCAGGCAGAGTTGAAAGCTTGATGCAAACTGCACGAGGCTTTATTACAGTTGTTTAACAAGCTAACCCCATGTTAGCTTGGGCCTTCTATCTATCCACCATGGCAAATGGCTAGAAAGACAGCTCAAAGCGTCTGAATAGAGATCTTATAGGGCAGCATAAGGGGAGTGTCTAGGGGTACGCACAGGCTCAGGATTGGTGTGGCTTCAGGCTTGGAGGGTTTGCCCTGTGTTGATTGGTCAACTGGTTGTTATGGCCCATAGGCCCTCCCAGGGTGGTTGCTATGCTCTGCTGTGCCCTTGTCCATAAAGCACACCCAGAGCCATAAAGCATAGCACCACCAGCTAACTTCTGATTGGTTCCTTGCCACAAGGCAGGCGCCTAACCTCCTAGTGATGAAGGCAAGGTCAGACAAATACTTGTTTAGCTGTTATGGCTGCCAAAATGGGGAGCTGGTCCCTTTGTTAGAATGGCTAAAATCAAAAACACCAATGACAGTTTATGCTGGAGAGGATGTGGACAAAGGGGAACACTCCTCCACTGCTGGTGGGAGTGCCAACTTGTACAGCCACTTTGGAAATCAGTATGGCGATTCCTCAAGAAAATGGGAATCAGTCTACCACAAGATCCAGCAATCCCACTCTTAGGCATATACCCAAAAGAAGCACATTCATACAACAAGGACATCTGTTCAATGATGCACTAATAACAGCACTATTTGTAATAGCCAGAAACTGGAAACAGCCTAGATGGCCCTCAGCTGAAGAATGAATAGAGAAAATGTGGTACATTTACACAATGGAGTACTACTCCACAGGAAAAAAAAATGGGATCTTGAAATTTGCAGGAAAATGGATGGAACTAGAAGAAATCATTCTGAGTGAGGTAACCCAGTCACAAAAAGACAAACATGATATGTACTCACTCATATGTGGATTTTAGACATAGAGCAAAGGATTACCAGCCTACAATCCACACTGCCAGAGAAACTAGTAATCAAGGAGGACCCTAAAAGAGACAAACATTGTCCTCTGGAGAAGGGGAAAGGGTCAAGATCCCCTGAGCAAATTGAGAGCATGGGAAGAGGAGGGGAGGGAGCTATGAGAATGAGAAGGGAAGAAGAGGAAGGAAGTAGAGGTCATGAGGGAGCAGAAAGGTTGAGTCAGGTGAAGAATAGAAGAAAGGGTATGTGATAGGTAGGGTTTTAGTTGGGGGGTGGTGGGGAGGAAGGGAGGGAGAAGGGAACTGGGATTGTCCTGTAAATCAATCTTGTTTCTAATTCAAATAAGAACATGATTTTAAAAAAAAAGTCTCTGCCCACTGCCTTTCAACTTGCCCTGCTGTGAAAGGCTCAGCTATCTATTTTGGCTATTGAGTTGTTTTTAAAACTACCTTTGCTTCAGATGGATCTCACATTTCAGGTCTCTGTCAGTCACATGAATCATACATGTGTTTTGTAGTTGGCACTTGACATATTTATGTTGATCTTTGATGAAAGAAATTTTTTGTCTTCTTTTTACAATTGTGTATTCATTTATTTATGTGTTTGCTGTGTGTAGGCTCAGTCACAGGCATGTACATTGGAGGACAGCTAGCTGGCATCAGCTTGCTCTCTCCACCACGTGGATTTCTGGGATTGAAAGAGGTCACCAGGCTTTTAGACTAGGGCTTTTACTGTTGTCCCCTGAGCCATCACTCATCTCCCTAGGTTCTTATTTTTGGTCATTTGCTCTTATTTATTTAAAATCTCCTTCCCTAGCATCATCTGACATCATCTTCTGCAAGGTGCAAATTTGCAATTTCCATTCCAGTGTCTTGTGCTCTTAGATCTGAGACTGTGTTTTTTACCTCTTTATATGCTGTCCTCAGGTGTGTGCTTTCATCACTGTAATGAAGACCTCCTCTGGAACATGTCAGGGCTGAGTGTGGAGAGGACAGCAAGAGTGAATGGCATGAGGACACATTGCAGCTGTGACACAAACACATGTGATTTGTCAGCTATCTCTGAGGTATAGCATCTCTGGTGTCTACCAATCATCTGTTGAGTCTACTAGCCATCTGAGGGATCTACCAATCATCTGTGGGGCCTACCAGGCATTTGTGGGGCCTACAAGCCATCTGTTGGACCTACCAATCATCTGTGGAGTCTACGAGCCCTCTGAGAGACCTACCAACCATCTGTGGAGTCTATCAGTTACCTGTGGGGTCTACCAATAATTTATGGGGTCTACCAACCATCTGAGGGGTCTACTAGCCATCTGTGGGGCCTACCAGCCATCTATGGAGTCTCCCAGCTATATCTGGGATCTCCAAGTTATCTGTGGAGCCTACCAATCACCTGTATAGTCTACCAATCTTCTATGGGATCTGCCAGTCATCTGTGGTACTGATTATTGGTCAGATCCTCACCCACATGCAAGCTCAAAGGAACTATTTGTCAGAGCATATCATCTGTGTTACAGACTCTTTTCTAATCATCATTCCCTAGTCAGTGCAGTGTGGTAGCTACATACACAGCCACTACAGGACCATAGACAGTATGGGTAATGTAGAAGAGACTTGCATCATGCAGATTTATGTTGGATGGTTCTGTGCAAACACTACATCTGAATACATGGGCATCTGTGTACCTGTCAGGGTGTCCTACAGCCACAGGGGAGTGAGGAGTGAGGAGTGTTTATTTCATATTAACCCTAAATGGAGATATGTCATTTTAAGTCTTCAAAATCCAGTAAATGGGGTGAAGAAAATAAAGTGGAGAACTATTGAAGAAGACAACCAATGTTGACTTCTGGCTCAGTACACACACACACACACACACACACACACACACACACACACACACACTCCACTAAGAAACTTCAAAACTAAGGCATATATGTCATATGTCAAGTGTCAAAATGATAAGCATATTAAAAAGATGTCAACCGCATGTGATCAGATGGTTCAGTGATTAGAGTGCTTACTGTTCTTCAAGAACCTGAGTTCCATTCCCAGCACCCATTTTGGGTGGCTCACTGAAAGGACCAGCTCTCCATTTCGGCAGCCATAACAGCCGGACATGTGCTTTTCTGACCTTGTCTTGGTCATTAGAGGTTAGGTGCCTGCCTCGTGGCAAGGAACCAATCAGAAGTTAGCTGGTAGTGGTATGCTTTATGGCTCTGGGTGTGCTTTATGGACAAGTGCACAGCAATGACACGCAGAGCATAGCAATCACCCTGGGAGGGCCTATGGGCCATAACAACTAATTGGCCAATCAACACAGGGCAAGCCCTCCAAGCCTGGAGGCACACCAATCCTGAGCCTGTGCGTACCCCTAGACACTCCCCTTATGCTGCCCTACAAGATCTCTCGGCAGCCGGTTGGAGCTGTCTTTGCTAGCCATCCGCCATGGCGAGTGGGTGAAAGACCCGAGCTAACATGGGGTTAGCTCGTTAAGAAAACAATAAAGCCTTAAGCAGTTTGCATCAAGCTCTCGAATCTTCCTGGTGATTTGGGTGACGGAGGTCCTGGGCTGGGACCCTACAGGCCTGAGTTTTCCGGGATCTAACACTCACAACCACCTGTAACTCCAGACCCAGGTGGATCTGACACCCTCTTTTGGCCTCCATGGGTACTATGTGCATGCAGTGAACATAATGGACAGACAGACAGACAGACAGACAGACAGACACACGCGCGCGCACGCGCGCGCACACACACACACACACACACACACACACACACACCAATAAAACTGGATAAAAATTTAAAATTAAAAAGTTAAACATTAAAAAGACTGATCGAGATATACATTTTTAAAATGGAAAGTTAAGAAGTTAAGTACACACTGATGTACTATAAATTGTCAGGAGAAAAATGGATGAGATTATAGAATTTAAATGAAAATAAACACTTATTATAATGAAATTAACTGAGCAATGTATCCATTTCCTTAAAATGCAATCATGGAAACCAATGCTTATCACTGGCTTTACATTAATTCCTGAATCTATCTTCTTCTGCAAATACCCACTCTTGTTAGGAAGCTCAGTGGAGTTGATATTGAGGAAATACTTGTTTATTCTCCCTGGTTTCAGTTTTTACTTTCTTTGATTTGGCTCCTTCCCATTGAAAACATCTTAGACAACACTTCATAATCCACAGTTTGCCCCATGAAGGAGAATTGTTTCCAAGGGTACAGGGCCTTCTGGAGAGGCTCAGGAGACCCACAAGGAAGTTATAAGAACTCATAAGGTGGGCCAGAAAGTTGCTTCAATTGGGAAAGTGGTCACTGCACAAACATAAGGACCTGTGTTCTAATCTCAGCACCTGTGTAAAAGCTGGATGTGGTGGTGCCTGTCTGTAATTCTGGCCCTGGGGAGGCAAAGACAGATGAACCATTTGAGCTTGAGGACCAGTCAGTCTTGAGTCACCAGTAAGCTTGAGTCATCAGTTCAGGGAGAGACCCTGCTTCAAAACATAAGGTAGAGAATGATAGAGGAGAGGAAGATGCCCAGAATTGACTTCTGGCTTCAACAAGTCTGTGTGCCTACTGATACACACAAACATAGACATAACCATGTGTCGTGACCCGGCATGTCTCAGCTTTAACCCACGACAGCCATGAGGTTCTACCTGAGTGTGTGTGGGGGGGGTGTGGACCTGAAAACTCCTAGCAACCCAGCAGCAATAAAGATCAAACACAGGCATCTTGTCATCTTTATAGAGCTCTCAGTTTCATGCTGTAGAACTAGAGTCATTTCTTTATTAGCCATCTTTTCTGCTGTTTCTTAACCATCCTGCCAATACCACCAGGGAGCCATTTCTCTCTTTGTTCTTCTCTCTCCTCTGGTCACTCACCCCTCACTCCTATCTTCCCTGGTCATTTACATACCTCACACCTCTGCCCAGGTGAAGGCCTATTCAGATGCTTAGGCCCACAGAGATGCAAATAAGAGGCATATTACCCTGAGGCTATGGTAAACAATAGTAGCCTTACTGGCATTAACAATACAATAGTGGGCCGGAGCTTTCCGGTCTTACTGTTTAGTGAAACCAAAGGCTGGATCTCAAAATATTCCAAAGCGGAAATATTTTGGTCCCACACAATCATGCATATATCACAAATGAAAATAAACACATAAATAAGCAAGAACAGGTAACACAGAGCTAACTAGACTCCCCAAAGTTGTAGAAGCAGTATACAGTTGCTGGGGTGGAAGAATCTTCAGTGGAGCTGTACACAGCTTTCTTTAGTTCTTGCCTATGCTTGGGTGGGCTTTGTGGTGTAGCTTCCTGTTTCACTCATGTTCCTTCTGTAACCTTGATAAATGCATTGGTTCACTGAGCAGGACTTTGGGAATTTAGTCTTGGGTTTGTAGTGGAAGTCCTTCCTGGGGTGGAGACACATTTGTCTCTCCAGGGCAAAAATCAAGGAGAATGTCATGACACCTCAGTCTTGCTCAGCATGGGGCCTGCAGTACCATTCTTTATCTACTGGTAAAGCCAGCAATCTTCTCCTGAGTAGAACTACAAGCTGGCCAGTGTTTGCACTCCTCCAGTAGGAAATGGGGACTAGTTACATAATTAGAAACAGTTATATGCCTCCTCCAACTGCATATGACATATCCAACTGCATAGTCATATCCTCTGTATGACATATCCATCAGACAAGTATAGAGTTTACCACACAGTGGTCTCTAATTGCCATTATCTATGTGCCATTGTTTCTTCCTATACCTATGGAATAAGAAAGGGACTGGACCACTCTGTGGGTAGAAAGAAAAGTTTACTGGGAGAACAAACTGCCAGTCTGCCTCTGAGAATAGAGGACCAAAGTTTGGCAGGAAAGCAAATGGATTGTATACAACAGCCAGCCAGATGGGGGTCCTTGAGTTGATTCAGTCTGTCAGGATTCATCTGGAACTAGATGCCCTTGACTGAAACAGTCAACCATTGGGTAGATAAGGGAGGTGATAGCTTTCCTAGTAAACAGAAACCTGACTTACAAGATCCATGAGGAATGTTGAGTTCAGGCTTCTGTTTGCCTTGTCGCTGGCATTGCCATTTGGGGCACCCAATTTGGAACTAACAAATGGATTCTACATGCCTCGTTCTGTACACAAAATCTATGCTTGTACTCCCTCACCTCTCCATTGGATTATTTTGCTTCATGGAACTTATGTATACATCCATATTATGAGTAAGTTTTTTGATTCTCTAGTCACAAAACTTCTCTGAATTTATAACACAACTATTTTCTTACTTTCCCCAAGGTGTATATTGGTGAACAACATTTTTCAGTTTATGTTTTCTAAAAATTATTCACTTTAAGTATTTGTCAATGTACCATGCAGTTCACAACATACTTATTTCTGAGTCTCAAAATAGTTCTAATTATAGAAGAAAATTAAGTGACCAAGATGTGGCTCAGTGGTAGAGTCCTTGCAAGGTGTTTTTTGTTTGTTTGTTTTTGTTTTTAAACTGGATTCTATACTTGGCACCAACAAACAAATAAAAAATGATTTATAGCTTAATTGTGCCATCCATATATAGTACACTTTAAGTTATTTTTGCATGTGGTATGAAGTACAAGTTCACTACTCCATCAGATGGTCTCATCACTTTCATTCGAAAGTCCTATCTAGCCTATGGGCTGAAGATGGATGCCCCAATGTTACAGAGGAACTTTGGGTGACTGTCCAGACAGTGAGATGTCTGTGTATATATAAACTATAAATTCTATAGTTTATATATTTTCCTTCTGGGGTCTTTGATGGAGTTGAAGACAGTTATAGTTTTCCTTAGTTAAGATAAAATATACGTTACATATAAAACTTTAGACTCACAAAGATAGGATAGATGATAGACTATTTTCTTTAAATTTTGTTAAATATTAATGAACTAAATATTGTAACTGTAATTCTTGCTCAATAACTTTTGTTATATGTAATTTTACCATGTTAAAGTTAAAACCTTCTTTTTTATTTAGACAGAAAAGAGGAGATGATGGTGGAATGTCCTTCTGTATATATGTTTCTCTTATTTGTTGATGAATAAAACACTGATTGTCCAGTAGCCAGGCAGGAAGTATAGGTGGTGCTATGAGATGAGGAGAATTCTGGGGGAAAGAACGCAAAGAGGAATGGCCAGAGAGATGCCATACAGCTGCTGAAGGAGTAACAGGTCTGGATATTCTCCGCTAAGGAAAAAAAAAACATGTATAAATACATAAATTATTAGTTTTTTCTCAATTCTTTTCTCTATTCTTCCCCCTACACAACCTTCCTGCTCCCTTTCTTCACTTCTCATTCTCCTAGCTCCCTCTCCCCTCCCTTCCTGCTCCCAATTTGCTCAGGAGATCTTGTCCCTTGCCCCTTCTCCCCAGGGGACCATGTATGTCTCTCTCAGAGTTCTCCTTGTTTCCTAACTTCTCTGGCGGTATATATTGTGGCTTGTAATCTTTTGCTCTATGTGTAAAATCCATATATGAGTGAGTACATACCACGTTTGTCTTTTTGTGACTGGGTTACCTCGCTCAGAATAGTTTCTTCTAGTTCCATCCATTTTCCTGCAAATTTAAAGATCCCATTGTGTTTTATTTTCGGCTGAGTAGTACTCCATTGTGTAAATGTACCACATTTTCTCTATCCATTCTTCAGTTGAGGGGCATCTATGTTGCTTTCAGGTCCTGGCTATTACAAATAATGCTGCTATGAACATTGTGGAACAGATGTCCTTGTTTCTTTTGGGTATATGCCTAAGAATGGAACTGTTGGATCCTGTGGTAGACTGATTCCCATTTTCCTGAGGAATTTCCATACTGATTTCCAAAGTGGCCATATGAGTTTAGATTATTAGTTATGGATTAATAATTAAGAGATTGGTAGACAGTAAGAAGCCCAAGGCATTGGCCAAACAGTTTATAATTAATATAAATCTCTGTGTGTTTATTTAGAGCTGAAGGGTGACAGGACCAGGTTGGACAGAAACCCTGTCTACAGTCCTGCCTCCTACCTTTAGTCTATTCGTTCCTAGCTTAGGTCCAGGCTTCATTTGCTTCACAGGTTCAAATCTGGACTTCCTATTTGCCTCACTGATGAATTTATTCTCTCTGTGATGGTTAATACAGATTATCAGACTCTAGACTCACCTAGGAGACAAAGCTCTGGCCCTGTCTGTGAGGGAATTTCTAGGGATTCCAGTCCCAGTGGAGCCTGTACTGTCTTCCGGACTCTGCATGCACTGTATATGTGTAATGCACAAACATGCAGGCAGGCAGTCACACACATAAAATGAAGATAAAATGATTATTAAAAAATGGAGAAAGTCAGATGGTTGCCAGTATCTGCCTCTCTCTGCTTCCTAACTGTGGGTTAGCTTCTTCCAGCTCCCACCATCATGACTTTCCCACCATATTGGACTTTATTCTCAAACTGTGAACCAAAAAACACCTTCCTTCTTCAAATTACTTCAATCAGGTATACTTTCACAACAGTGGGAACACTGTTAGGTCCCCAACCCTTCCCAAACTATTCAAAGTTTCTGCAAAACTGTAGAACATTACAAGCTTAATTTCCACCAAGGCCTTCTTCACAATTGTCCCGGATTTCCCAGCAGCTTTATATATATTTTTTTTCTGAGTGAAGTTTTAAACCATCTGAGTATTCTATAAATATTCTTTTCAGGAATTTCAGGAAAACGGCTTACCTATAAACGTCCCATCATGTTAGTAATGATGACATCTTCACACCACAACCCTCCTATCCATAAAAATGCATTCTTAAGCAGACTGTCAAGAGCTGTTTCAGACTTACAGCAAAACTATGAAGCCGGCATTTCTTTTGTCACTTGCTACAATAATGAATAAAGATGAATGCTTTTCTATTAACTCAAGACCATAGATCTGGATTCCTTTAGTTTTGCCTCTAATGCCCCTTTTAAAATCCATTGTCTCTAATAATTCTCTTGCAGCTTAAATTGATTTCTATGGAGTGATGGTTTACTCTGAATATAGTGGCAGTTTTGTGTCTCCCTTCAAGCCTGTCTATATATTTGTGCCATCTGTTTGTCTTTGTGGTGATTAGGATTTTCAATATAACATTGAACACACAGAGGGAAGGGCTCCTGCACCCCAACTTTTACCATGCAAGAAATGCTTCCCTCTTTCCTTTTCTCCTTTCTATCCCATTCCCTGCCTCTCCCTTCTTTTCTCTCTCCCCTTCCCTTCATCTCTCCCTTTTGTCTTTTTCTTTACTTCTTCCCATCATCTCCCTCTCTTCCTTTTCTCTCCCTGTCTTTCTCCTACTTGTATCAAGTCCAGAGCTTCACAATGCTGACACCAGGCAAAATGTTTCACTTGGTTACACTCCCAAACTCCTTCCTGATTTATCCATTAGTTATTTTTTTGAGGTACAATTTCATTGTGTGGTTCAGGCTGATCTTGAGTTTCAGATCCTCCTGGCATGCCACCCAGGTGCTGGGATCCCAGACTGCACAAACACACCTCCATAAAGAGTCTGTTTCCACTTTACAACTTGTTTTAGTGTTCCTATGTTTTTATTTTATTTTGTTTTACTGGAACTGTGTCTTATGCAGCTCACACTGTATTTAAACTTCCCACATAGCAGAGGCTGATCTTGAACTCCTTATCCTCTTGTTTCTACCTCCCAAGGTTAGAAACCAACACATTCTGAGGCCATACACATCTCCCCTGTGCTTCTTCTGAGATATCCTTTCTCTTGTTTTATTTTCTGTTGACTCGGTATTTAGTTGATGTTTTCTCATGTCCTCATGGTTTCCACTTGACCAAGCACTACTGATGGCACTGTACCAGCTGTTTGCTTGTATCTACAATTGAGTCAAATTATTTGCTAATAAATATTTTTGGGTAAAATCCAGAGATAGACATGAATTCACATCGACTGTGACTGAATGTACAATATCTGACCAAGATTCAGCCAAGTAAAACTCCACCATGAATAGGAAAGAGGCTCAAGAAGTCCTTTGCTTAACTAAAGGGCTTTTGGGAGTTGATGGCTGCTGAGGGAAGGAAAATAAGTTAACTTCAGTCAGGCCTGTGGTGCTTGAAAGGCTACCCATGCTCTGGTAGCTCATACAAATGCAGGCAGTACTAAAATAAATGGACTTGGTGGAGAGAGAGAGAGAGAGAGAGAGAGAGAGAGAGAGAGAGAGAGAGAGACAGAGAGAGAGAGACAGAGAGAGAGACAGAGAGACAGAGAGACAGAGACAGAGAGAGAGAGAAAGAGGTTGGGTGTGATGGCAGGAATATGGAAGGAATTGCAGAGGATGGAATGGGGGTAGATTTGATCAAAACATATTATATATGAAGATAGAGATTAATCAGTGACTAACAACACCTACTGGTCCTTCGAAGGTCCCGGTCCTGGTTCATTTTAAAAATAAATCTTTAAAAATATTATATGTGTGCATGAAATTCCCAAACAATAAAAAATGTTAGTACTATGGTATTAGTTAGCTGGAAACAAAGTTGTGAACATTCTAGACTGTGAACTCTCTGTCTGTTGGTCTTTTGGTTCATCATCCCACTGTTATCTTATTCAGTGGTTACAGTTTTGCCTCAGAACTTCATACACTGTGAGCAAAGCACATAGCAGCGTTCTTTCCCTCCAGATCAACACATCTGTTGGTTCCTTTCTGCCCTTCTGTATAAAATTCAGATGTATCTGCCCAATACCTACCTATGCACAAACATCCTTCTGAAATCTTGGTTGAGACTGCATTAAATCTATTGACTGATTAAGGGTAATTAACCATTTTCAAATCATGGAATCTTCCCAATAGTATAGAGACATGGAAATATTTCTCTTCTTTGATAGGATTTACATTTTCTTTTTTTTAAAAAAAGCTTTATTTATTTATTATGTATACAACATACTGCCTCCATATATGCCTGCATGCCAGAAGAGGGCACCAGATCTCATTACAGATGGTTGTGAGCCACCATGTGGTTGCTGGGAATTGAACTCAGGACCTCTGGAAGAACAGTCAGTACTCTTAACCTCCAAGCCATCTCTCGAACCAGTGGTTTTACATTTTCTTAAGAATTGTGGATAATATAGACATAGTGCTTCTTAAACTTCTGTGAAGAGCTGTGTATTTTTGTTGTTCATAATTGGTTTTATTTTTAATCTGTTTATAAAGTAGAATTAAAATGTGGAAATGTCAAAAACTGTAAAAGTTTCTGCACACATGCACTAAAAGTTTTATCTTGTCATAAACTGGTAAGAAATATCTTCTACATACATGTTGATGTCATGACTTTGAGCACATTTGATTAGACAAATGTCTAGCTAGGTATTTGAGTCTGTTCAATGCTACTATAAAAGATACCATTTTATAGTTCATAACAATTTATGGATTCTGTTTTATTGGTGCTCATTCACAGCACACAGTATTGAGCTTTCTAAAGGTATTTCCTATAGTATGGAAAGGACATTGCTATTCCTACCCACCCTTCCTTTCTTTACACTCACCTAAACTTCCAGAATAATTCACTTCTGTGTTTCTGCCATCTCTACATAATGATTTCATGTCTTCATACAAAATGCAGTATCCACAGACTAGAGAAAACATGTGATATTTGTCTTTCTGATTCTGATCTAATTCTTCCAATGTAATCTTCAGTTGTCTCAACTTCCCTTCAAACAGTGTATTTTTGCTCTTTTTTGTGGCTGAATAAAACTGCATAATGTATATGTACCACATAACTTTTACCTATCCCTTTGCTGATACACATCCAGGTCAATTTTATGCAGATTTATAAAAAGAACCCTAAAAATAGATTTGTAACGCTGTACAGTTATATCACTCCTATATATATGATCAAAGTCAACATATCAGAAATTCTAGCACACCCATGCATACTATAGCACTTTGCACATAAGCTAAATGAGAGCATTCAAAAACCATATTCTGTACTTCTTTGCTCATGAATTGCAAAATATATTGAATTTTATTATTCATCTTGTACCAAGCATCCTTAAAATATTTGCTTGTGATTCTAATAGTTGGAGAGCTTTTGAATTTCCAGATTGTGGTGGATTTTGTTTCTTTCTCCTGCCAGGCTGAATTGGCTGTGACTCTGTAACCTTATTGACTAGAGATATGGTGAAAGTGTCGGCCCAGTTAGTATTTCAGAGAAGGGCCTCAGTCTGCTGTTCACCCTAATCAGAGCCTCTCCCTTCCAGAATTTTACTCAAAACTTTTATTGTTTGGTTTTCTTTTCCTTTTATCTCCTTATCTTTTTTTTTTCCTCCTTGTCTTTTATCTCTTCCATCCCCTTCCTGGAAAACCCTGTGGAACTTCTCCAGTGTTTGTTCAGATAACTAGGTGTGTTTTGGGGGGTCAGCATCTTCAAAAACACACAATGAATACATTCCCGTTTGCCATGGTCATGGTCACTTCCTACTATGTTAATGTTTACACTGAGAAATGTCTGCCCTTATGAGCTCATGGCTTAGATTCTGTGAACAATAGGAATTGTTGCTCATTATGATCATTTTTCATTTTTGCTTCATTGGTAAGATTGTCTTGTTCTGCATTTCCTGTTAATATGTTTGACCATTTCCAGCAACATATTTTATAAACACGAGTCCACTATCTTTTTGTTTGCTTCTTATTTTTTTAATTAATATATTTATCACTTTCCAATAAGACACAGACAAGCAAGCCCTCAAATCTAATATTGAGAATGCTCACAATCCATAATAAGTTAATACTATTGAGCCTTTAATTCTGTTGTTATGGATATATTTTTTTCTTTGGCTTGGTCTCAGATCTCCCCCATCCTTCTGAAGAACATCACAATTTCTCAAAATATCCAATTATCTTCATTTAAAAGCCTCCTTCCACATCTCTGTCTATTATTTAAACATTTAAGTAAAGCTATTTTTTCATCATTATGTTTGTGTGGCATTGCTTCTGAGCCCTTGTATTTCAAGAACATTTTTTCATGCCTTCAGATTTTAATAACATTAAATTATATATATTCTAAATTTTGCAGTGATTTCTTCCAATTTTTGAAAATACTACCTTATTTAGTATGACAAATATAGTATGATACAATTAAAGTACAAAAAACATAGAAGAAATTTTAAAACTTATAAAGAGAAAGTCTATGGAGAAACAGGTTGCTCTCCCCTGTAGATGGGTGTAGTGATAAACCTGAGCCAGAGTTGTCCTATGTTGCAATGTGTGTGAAGAGACTCATCTAGAGCTGTCTGGAGACTCTGGGTGCACACATAAGGTCACCTGTCCTAAGCATGTGACTGTTGCTGCCTTTGCTCTGAATCATCATGCGACTTTCTCTTTTGGGTTTATGCCTCTTTGGGGGATAGTTAGGAAAATGTTTCACTTCACAACTATAAAACTTTACAACCTACCCACCACCATACAGATATTGATTCTCTATAATAAAGTAGCAGGCCTCCCCAAATAGTGTGTGAGACAAGCAACCCAGTCTGCCTCTCCGTAACTGTGGAGTCCCATGGTTGTGGCTGGCAGATCAACCCTGAGGATTTGCTCTGACAGGAAATAAGAACACAAGCTGGCCCAGTACTAGACCAACCAGCTGAAGCTAACAATACCTAAACACTTGGAATCTGAAGTTTATAGCAGTTGACAAGCATCCAATGTATATGTGAGTCAAACCATCCCATCCATACGAACAAATGTCACATGCCAATCAAAGACAAACGTCATCAAATGACAGAAGAGAGGCAGAACTCCATTCATCCACCCATTCTTGACCTAAATCAGATATCTTGTTGGTAGGCTCTGCTCTAGATTCAGGGTAAACAGTAACAAAATTAGATGTGGTCCCTGAGTTCATAGCAGACCTCTACATTCCCATCTTGCTCATCTACATCTTCAAAATCTTCACATAGAACCACCATGTTTTTCATGGTCATCTCCATACTGTGACTAGGGTGCCCCTCTCTAAGCAAATGCTGGGATTACCAGTCTCAATCTGCCCAATGACACAGACATGTTTCAATTTAATCAGACCTTCAACTGGGTTTCAAATCTGGCCCCTTCTAGCCTGGCTGGGTGGAGCATCCAAGGTGCCAGATTCAGGTCTAACAATTGCAAGGGGCACAAAGGATGATTTTCTGGGTTTTGAGTTTCTAGGACCATTATAGCACACACCATCTCTGGCACACCAGGAAGGAAGTCACTGAGGAGGGGCTGTCATCCAAGTCATCACCTATTGTGGTTTTGTTCTGTGTAGCTCCTTCAATGTCATGGCTGTCTGCTGGGAGCTGCTCCACAGGGCCTGGCTGGGTGGGCAGAAGGACAACGAGTTCCCCATGCAGAAGCCCCCTCCCCTTCCTGGGGGGGCCCTGCAGTACATCACCAATACTAACTTAACCATAGAGACAAGGGGACGAGTGGGAAAATGGATGACCAAAGTCAGGACATTCTTACACAGAGCAGATACACTCATAAGTTGCACTTCCTGCTAGACCCTGAGGCATGAGCACTTCCCACTTGCTCCCCATACCCAATGAAACACAGAGGCACCAACTATGTTTGGAGCTGGATCAAGGCAGAGGATTTTTGGATGATACCGGAATGTAGCAAGGAGAAGTTCATTAGAAGTCCCCTTGGTGGCTGATGGTAGGCCTGCTTCCTTCCTTCCTCCCATCCTTACCTCTTTCCCCTTCCTCTTCTTCCATCATCACTTCATCATTTACCCTCTCCCCTCCTCCTTCCTTCATGCCTCTTCCCCCTGTCATTCCTTCCTCTCTCCTTCCTCTTTATCTCTTCCCTCTATTATCCCTCCCTCTATTCCCTGCATCATCTCCCTCACTCCCTTTCTCATCTGTCCCTCTCCCTCTCTCATCCTTTCCCCTATCCCCCCTTTCTTTCCCTTCCCATTTCTTCCCTCCCTCCTCCTCATCCCACTCTCCCTTCCTATAGTTCGATTTATCCATGAATTTATGTGTCACACTGGCATCTAACACAGTGTCACAGACAGTCCATGCAACTGGAGTGTGCAGACTGAATTGGAGGCACTAGGCTAACCAAGGCTGTGACTTTCACGAGCTCAGGAGCGAGGCCATCCTCAGAGTACCAGGATTTGGATTCAGGGAGTTAAACACCGGTGTTCCTTGTCAAATTTGTATCCTACCAATGGAGAAGGACCTTAGTCAGGCACATACATTCCCTGCAAAGCTTCTGAACAACGTCGGAGGATTGAAGAGCAGCACCAGCCTTCAGCAGCTCCTGTGCTGGGCCCTGAGTCTCACCACCGCACAGGGGTCAGGGCCCTCCATCAGGGCAAGTCCTGCTCAAACTCTATAAACACAATTTGTAAACAGAATCCCATTTACACAGAGAGACACCCAGAGAACCGAAGCAGTGAGATGAAGTGACCCCGATCCCTGGCTCTGCCCTGCCTCCTAGATGGCTGAGAGCATGAGAGCTGGGTGGAACTACATTCCTAATCTATATAATCAGCCCTCCCTGGCTACAATGAAGATTCACAGTTCATCACCATTCCCGCTAAACAGACCGACCTTTGGTTTTATGATCCCCTGGTTGAGAATCGGGTTAAGAGGGAAACTCTGGGATGTGCTTAGAGCTATCTGCATTATTGGCATATAATTCTCATTGGTGATTATTCTCTCTCTTTGGCCATAAATTATCAAATCCTTTTCACCTGGTTGCATTTATGAAGTACCTACCTGGTTCCCAGAAGCTGGCTGAGAGCTGAGGATGAATGAGAGGCCAGCTGCTCTCTCTGGCTACAGCCCACATGCTGAAGACACCACACACTGAAGTGGGAGGGCCAGCGCTGAAGGGATCCAAAAGGAGGTCACTGTCAGGGCCCGAGGACATTCAGGAAGACATGGGAGGAAGGACAGTCCCACAGACATGGCAGCACCCTCATTCTGTCCTTGGGTAAAAGGAGGAAGGACAGCCAGGCAGGGCAACCCAGGAGGGTCTGTAGTATGCAGGCTGTGGGCCAGACACAACAACATACATCAAGCATCCACATAAGCCCGGAAGTAACAAGCCAAGGCCAGAAGAGGGGCTTACATCACAGAGTGCAAGTAAATGGACTCGGGGTTGCAAAACTGAAATGGACTTGAAGAAAGCTGGTCATATCTGTATCAATTTACAAATGGCTCTTTGAGAAAGCAGGATGGCGTGCTAGAGCATCCTAGGCAGAGATCCCCATCTTAAGTCCACAAAAGCATCCATGGCTTTCATTGATAGTCTGTGGATGAAGGAGGGACCGGGAACACAGCCAATTATAAAGGCCTCAGGCTTTCTGGGACCTGGGGTTCATCTGGTGAAAGAGCAGCTCAATGGAAGGCTTTGGAAGAAGGCAGGCAGGCGGGAGAGAGGCAAGATGGACAGTAGGAAGGCACAGCCTCAGAGATGGTGACAACAGGTGAGATGGCCGAGAAATTGGGCACAAAATGAGGGTCCTGTGGGTGAATTTGATAAGTGGGGTGTGCTATGGAGGCGATTAGAGAACTTTTGTAAGCCCAGCATGAACTGGGCTTTGGGACAAATACTCATTCCACCAGGAGGCAGGAGTAAGAGAACAGTGCCTGACAGGGAGGAAGCCAGTCCTGGAGGAGGGACACTGTTTCAAAGGATAGCATTCCTGAGGGTGATACCTCAGACCTCGGCACACAGATACACACACAGATACACACAGATACACACACAGACACAGACACAGACACAGACACACGCACACACACACACACACACACACACACACACACACACACACACGAACACACACACGAACACACAAACGTATCCACATACACATGCATAACTTTTAAAATGACACAGTGTTGGTGAGCTGCTTTCTGAATCTACCCACTGGAATGTGAATTTCAAACTTGGAACTTGTGTGGTGCAGGAATTATAACTGAATTATAGTGGGAAGTGTGTTATGTGGGTAAAGCTAGATGTCCATGCCCAGATTGCGGAGATGAAATGATCCATGCATAGGCAGGAGGACATGACAGGGAGCATCGCTGCATCTTCAGAGCTGTCCGGGATCTGTTTGTTGTTCCCATGGTACCCCTGAGGCCCTGATAAACTGCTAAAATCGACCTGAGCCTGGCAGTGGACTCACAGTGATGTTATACCTGTGCAAACACCCTCCTTTTCCTGAAGTCCCATTGCATAGGTCATATCCCGTTCCACTGAAGTTGGATTTTAAAAAATTGTGAAGGAGCAGCTTACTCTGTAGCCTACGGATTCTTCAACTTTGTCTTTTTAAAAGGTCGTTCAGTTATTCCAGGGGTCCTCACGAATTCCTGTGAATTGCACTACCATCTTATAAATTTCTTCAAAAAGGCATTTGGAATATTGAGAGACATTCTGTTAAGTTTGCTGTAAGATTGGTTGACTATCGCTACTTAATAACTTTAAATAATCTGATGAGTGAGGAGACCTTTGTAAAATTCACTTGATTTTTAATGTTTTCACAACAAAGTTTGGTAAATTTGGTGTGTAAATGTTGTGCTTTCTTTGTTAAATACTCTTCAGGAGGCAGCAAGATCATTCAGTAGAGAGAGATGCTTGCCACCAAGATGGAGGCCTGATGATCGTGTATGATTCCCGGAACCACAGAGTACAAGCAAAGTGCCAACTACCTCAATTTTCACCTACCTCACACTCATGTTCCACAGCACCTTCACTCTCCCACCCCCACAGAACCCCTGCTATACACAAATAAAATAAATAAATAAATAAATTTTAATAAGTAAAAACGTACTTCGGAGGACTTCATTCTTTCGGGTGCTGTTGAGACGGGCTTGTTTTCCCTGGTTTTATTTTTGCTTTGCTCCTGAGTGAGAACAGTTGATGGGGCAGGTGGTACCCACTACACAGCACTGCTGAACCCACTGTGAGTGCTAAGAGCTGTATGCAGGGGTTTCTGTAGGATTTTCTTTACACAATGTTGTGTTTCCTGTAAATATTGCTTTCCTCTTTTTATTCTGATCTACACAGTTTCATTTTTATTTTTCAATTAAAATATAATTACATGGTTACCCCTTCCTTCCCCTCCAGGCACCCTTCATATCCCTCCCTCCCACTCCCTTTCATATTCACGGTCTCTTTTTGTTTAATTGTTATTATTGAATACAATACATAAATATATAAAACAACCTACTGAACCTGTTTAGTTTTGCTTATATGTATATGAGTTAAGGGTTGGATAATTCATACTGGATAACCACTTAGGGGGTTCATTCCTGAGATAACTAATTCTCCCTTTCTCAGTAGCCTTTAGTTGCAAACAGTACTTTGTCTAGGGGTGGGAGTCCTTGCAATTTTCCCTTTTGATGATAGTGCGTCTATTAATGCTGTCACTGTCTTGTTCAAGCTGCCATCTCACTGGGGTATTCTGGGTGAGGCTTCTCTGTCTTTTCTAGGAGACCAGATTTCACAGTGGGTGTGTGAGGATTTGTCCTTGGCACTCTCTGCTGTTGCTGTGCAAGGCCACCATGTGCGTTCTATCCCCGCTCTCTGATACTGTGAGAGGCAGGCAATGGTTCTGTTCTGTCCTTTGTTGACAGGTCACCTCACCCTGTTTCACTTTCAGATTTGTGACTAATGTCATAATCCATTTCCTATGCTGATGGTTGGGTTTGCTGGGACTTTGTTAAGGCTGTTTGTTTCTATATTCATAAGACAATGGCTCTACTTTTCCTTTCCTTGACATCATTGTCTGGTTTGCTCATGGCTGGTTGGAAATCTCTGTCCAGGAAGCCTGTTATGGGACTCTTAAAAGACAGTTGCTACTAGCTGCCCTGCCACCCTATTTCTATTGATTATACTTTCTTGTTTCTCTCTGTCTGTCTCTGTCTCTCTCTGGCTATGTGTGTAGAAGTGTGTGTGTGTGTATAAGTGTGTGTGTGTGTGTGTGTGTGTGTGTGTGTGTGTGTGTGTGACAACTTCAGGTGACATCTTCAGGAACACTGCTTACCTCTTTTGAAACAGTGTCTCTCATTGACCTGGGCCTTATCAGGTGAGGCTGTACTAGCCGGCTGGTGATACCAAGATTCTCCTGCCTCTGCCTCTTAGCACTGGGATTAGAAGGAGGTACTATCATGTCTGGCTTCTTGTGTGTGTTCTGAGGCTCAAACTCAGCCTGCACATTAATATTTTAAGCACTCTACTGAGCTACCTCCTGGTACTATACCTGTTTGTTGTTGTAAGTGATACCGTGTAATCACTCTGAAAGCTAGATGGCTCTGCACCATGCCCATTGTCACACTGTGTGGTTGTTCAGTGGTTTCCTTGAATTATTGTTACAAAATTTGTATTGTTAATCGCTTGGCCATTGAAGTCCCTCCTGGATGGGTGTAAATGTCAGGTAAGGGATAGGCTGAGATTTCCTTCAATACCTTTGCTGTGCATCTACTTGCTTAGCTGTGTCTCCAAGAGTGTTGCTCCTATGCTCTGGGAGACACTTGACAACTCTGCCCCAGCTTGATGATGGGGCTCACTGATTTGCTGACACTCAGCAGCATAAAGAGTTGTTTTTCTCCGAGCTATGAAAAGTTCTTCCCAACCCCTCCATGTTCTCTACACTTATGTAAGGTGGGATTGAAAAGATGTTTCACTGTAGGTAAGTCTTCTCCCATGCTGCCCTGTGCTGTCATCTGCTGGGCTGTCTGGCAGGAGGATGCATGGAAGAATTTTCCCTCTGGGTTCATGTAGAATACAGATGCAGAATCTTAAACAGCAGAGAGACTAACTTTAACTTGGAAGGAATATATGTTCCCAGAGTGGAGAGACAGGGCCTCCACCCCTGGCAGCCACCAATTATGCAAACAATGGGAACTACCTGATGTCCACCTGCCATCTCGGGCAGGAAAAAGACTAGAAGAGCCTGCAATTTTTTAGACATAACCTCTGGAAGGAGGGGAGGACAAAAACAAAAACAAAAACTCTGCAGCTGAGGAGGCAAATCACATGGACATGTGTGGACTGATTGAGCCTGAAGTGACAGGTACCTTTCTGGGAGCGACATTCACTGCAGTGGTGTCTGTTGGAGTTGTGCTGGTAAATACAGAAAGATCACCAGCCAGGACAAGTCAGGAACCGAGCTGGGGGACTGAAAAAGTAGCCCATCTGTGGAAGGCAAGTTTCCTGCTGAGCATCCCCCGGAGAGGAGACTTTGGCTTTTGGAGATGGCATGTGTGGAGCTAGACACCAATCACAATACTTGGGAAGCAGAGTCCTGACTAGGAACAGAGATTGACAGGACCATGGAGGAGACACAGGCAGCATAGCTTGGCTTGGGTGTCAGGCAATCTTGCTCTGAATTCAGAAGGCATCATATACCCCGAACATCTCCCAAAGTAGGTCAGATTCCAGGGGAGGAAGGACTGGACCATGTGGGTAGAGGTTGCAGTGTGACTCTGAGTGTCTCCCAGTAGTACATCTGGTAACCAAGGAGCAGTCACATGAGTAGATGAATCTCGCCACTTTCCAGAGAGCCTGCACTATCCAGGCATGGAGGAGCTGGCTGCAAAGGAGACAGACATCCACAAACCTGTGGGGAAGAACAGACAAAATGCCAAGCAGCCATCAGTAAATGGTATTGGAGGGGACAAAAGGGCTGCGGTGGCACTGGGTGCTGTCTACAGTGGCACTGGGTGCTGTGTGCAGTGGAGGAAGCAGAATCCTGAGGCAGGTAATTCTAGAACAAATTTTGCCTGTGTTTCAGTAGTCTAACTGCCCTTGGGTAGAAAGAAGAAAGACCAAAGGGGTGTAGGGAGGGATAGGGTGAAATAGTACAGTGTAAACAGAGAGGAGAGGACAATGGGAGATCCTGGTAGGAACAGAGGTGGGGCTTTAACTTCTAGTCTGGATAAGAATTGGGGTTAAGGAGGTCTGGGATGATAAAGTCCAATGATAGTTATACAGAATATTGGTCTCATTTTAATCAGCACAACAAATCACCAAAAGGCTGGACAACTTTGTGAGGTAATGTGGTTTGTTTTGACTAGTAGAGCTTTGAGTCCAAGAAAGAGGGAGTGTGCCTGGTGACAGCACATGGTGACAAGAATGTGGTAAAGTCCCAAGCCAACAGAGAGGCACCCACACATCTCTTTTTGTCTCTCCCCTCACAAAGTGAAGAGAGTTCACTCAGGGGGCACAATTCCAGAGATCTTGTCTAACCTCAAACGTGCCCCAAAGCCCCACTTCTAAACATGGTGTTGGAATACAGTTTAGGACCTTGTGTATGCTACCACTAAGCTAACAAAATCCAGTCATCCTAATTTTTCATCCTCAGTCAGAATCTCACAAGGTCCTCTAGGTGGTCCCTGTATCCTCTGTAGCCAGAGCAAGCCATCAACTATCCTCCCACATAGCTTAAATCACAGGCCTACACCACCAGGCCCAAGTCAGAATCATCCTGCATGCTCGCGCTGTTCTCAGCCTATGGGAGAGAGAGTCAGAGGGGGAGGAACTGGGTCTGAACTGGGTTTGAAATCTCAAATCTCATCCCCGGTGACAGACTTCCTCCAACAAGGCCACACCTCCTAATCCTTCTACACTATTCCATTTTCCTGGTAACCAAGCATTTAAATGTATGAGCCTATGGGGGCCATTCTTTTTTTTTTAAGATTTTATTTATTTATTATGTATACAACATTCTGCTTCCATATATATCTGCACATCAGAAGAGGGCACCAGATCTCATTACAGATGGTTGTGAGCCACCATGTGGTTGCTGGGAATTGAACTCAGGACCTCAGGAAGAACAGTCGGTGCTCTTAACCTCTGAGCCATCTCTCCAGTCCCCTATGGGGGCCATTCTTATTCAAACTGCCACAATGGTACACTGAGAATTTGGACTAGCAGAAGGAAGGGAAGAAAGAAAGGAAGAGACAGTAATCCTCGGCAAAAACAAAATAAAACAACAACAACAAAAAAAAAAAACACATGGCTCTGGCCTTTAGGACCTTGCACCTCACATAGAACACGTGCAAAAGACAGGCATAAAATATCTTATCTCCTTGGTCACTGTCACATGAGTGATGTTCTTTGCAAGTCTGCTTCATACTTTTCAAGAAGCAAGTTGTTTCATGGCACATTGCCCTGTTCAAAATCTCAGTGCTCTGTCCTCTGAGAGCAGAGCCCAGTCCTTTACCTACAGGGCCTCAGTCATCTGCCCTGGCCTCTCCCTGCTGCCCATGCCAGATAACACAGCACCAAAACCTCTAGTATCTTGCCCTCTCTCTAGTATCTTCTCTTGTACCCAGCCCCATGTACCTTCCTTTCTACCACAAGCCCCTTGTCATTTTATGTTGACCTTTTTCATAGCAAGGAGGTATTTGGTTTGTTGACCTTTTTATATGTCTATGGCATAAGAATAAAAGGTTCTGGTCTTCTTGCTCCTCACTATGAGCAGCCCTCAGTACTCTGCCAGACAAGCTGGCTCGAAAGCCAGCACACTCCTGGGGTAAGTGGTGAGTTAGCCTAGGGGTTGACATTTCCTATACCCAGTGTGGAGCTCAGATGTCTCCCCAGGGCTCTGAAGATGTCCTCTGTTAAAGGCCAGTGACCACATCGTTTGGCTCTGGGAGTCATGCGGTGTCTCTCTGCCCAGAGCCTGAGCTCCACACAATGCTGTGGAAACAGCTATTGGTAGAGTCTCCATGGGTACTCAGCTGCACCACGCCCATGTAACTTTATTTAGAGATACTAAAAACTGAATCTCCCCTCCTGTTTATGTGTCACAAAAATACCATCTTTTAATAGTTTTTATCCTTTCAAAAACACAAAAAACAGACCCCCACAAAGGATAAAGAGAGCAGGTGGAACTGGCCCTGTTAAAGATCCACTAAAGAATGGGAAGGCGGGCCTTTTGTACACTCAGACCTACTAGGTAGCTACTAGAGATCTTCCTTAAGCTGGAAGATGGTGGATCAGAAATAGAAAGGTTCATGGCCTCCACCCAGATTCCATTTACATCTACATCATTGTGTCTAGGCACCAGCACAGGGTATTTGGTTAACTAGATGGCCCTGCTCTGCCAAGAGGAAGGACCTCGGGAAATGTCCCAGCACACACAGGGATGAAGTTCCCCATTGGAGTGGGGGTGGGCAGGACAAGCATAGAGCTTGGAGGAGCAGCATGGATGGCCCAGGACTGTCCAGATGGTATCTCCTCAGAAGATAAATTCACTGAATTTATCTTCTAATACAGGCTTCAGAGGAGGCTTCACACGAAGTCACCTCTCTGTCACCACAGGCAGATGGAGGCTTGTGGGTGGAAGCTGAAGCAGGAAGGTAGGACAGAGAAGCCTGAATGGCTGCAAGGGGCTCATCAATTCATGGATCTATATCAAGGTGGAGGGAGGTCTTGAGTGGAGTGCTCCTGTCCTCACCCTGTCCCTGTCCAGTGATTTTATCAATGGCTTGGATAAAGACCTAAATAGGCCCGCTTGTCAAATTTGCAGATCATAGCTCAGGGAATGGCTGTGGTGGAAGAAATACTCTGGGTAAGAAAGCCTCTTGACAAGCCAGCACAATGAACTATAGAGCCAGACAGGATTCAGTTGGACTGAATGCAAGGGTTTCCTTGCTTACTCGATGCTTAAAGAAACAAGCCCACCTCAAGAGTACCAGTCAGTCAGTTGCTAAAGACTTTAGCCTGGGGTCATTTTACAGGGTGACCCCATCCTGAGGAGATCAGCCTGGTAGCAGGGGCTAGTCTGGGCAAGGGGATTGGGCTTCTGTCATCTAAGGGAATCACAGCCCCAGCCAATATCACTCATCTTTCCATGGATGCTGACTGGAAAGCTCAGATAGTAGAACAAACAAGCATGTGTGCATGCTGGGGAGCTGAGGGAGGACAGCAGGTTTCTGGACAGTGGAGAATGGTTCTCCCATTATGGACAGCTGTCCTGAGAAGAGTTTCTTCCTTAGCCTTGTCAGACAGCTTGAGAGCCCCAGGTAGATGTGACAGGAAGCTGGCTTTGGCTACATTTAAGCACTGTTTTGTTTTTTCTTTTCTTCTTCTTCTGACAAGAGCGCTGAGTGTAGCCTGCACTGTCTCTTAGGCTGTATGCTTGAATTCTGGCAGTGATCAGCATGGCCCGAGAGCCATCTGTCTGGGACCCCAAGGGATTCCTTAATGGCAGATGGAGCCACAGCAAGCTGCCATCTAAGCTCCGGCTCTACAGATGGGAAGGCTGAGGCCTGAGGGGACAGGAGGTGCCTGAGAATAGCTCATGCAGCAGCCAAACCTGGCTGGACCCCAGGGGCTGACTCTTTGGGATAAAGCTTTTTGGTACACTCTCCTGGAGGCACCAATGAGGTATGTTCAAAGCACACAAAAAGGGAGATTAAAAACAAAATCCCACCCTTTCTCACAGGGCACCAATGACAAACTGAAGTATGATGTTACCAAAGTCCAGCTTGGAGGAACGCATTTATGGGGTTTACTCACATAGTCCATGTGAGGGATTTCTTACAGTAGCATGGGGACCCCACAGCAACTCCACCACTGGTAAGTACCACTGCAGCATGGGTGAAGGGTTTCCCATAGCTACATAGGTGGAGTTCACCTTCAGTTGACCCTCCACACTCTGTATTAGGACCCCTGAGCCCACAAGGTTACATGCAATTAGGTCAAAATCAAATACAGCTAGCTAGGTGATGCACAGGAAAGCAGTTGGAATCTTAGAGGAGGTCTAATGACCATGTTCACCTCCTTTTTGTGAGGGAATGTCAACAGCAAGATTTTGGGGTTCTCTCACAAATGGTCAAAGTTGCTCTGATGAAGATGAAGGCTGTTAAGCTCAGAGGATGCCACTGTACAATGGATGGCAGCCCAAGCACTGTCTCCCTGAGTCTGGTGTATCCTTGGGATGAACTAAGAACAGGTGGGAACCTGGCTATGACTGATACACAGGAAGCAGGTCAGTGTCTTTCCAGGGAGAATGTCTTCCGTGAGACTGCACAGAGACCAGCAGCCAGGGTCCACCAGGGTTCATGGGAACCCAGCCTGAGAGAGCCAGAAACTTAAAACACTCGGAGCCCCTTTGCTAGACCCCACACTTTGATGTGTGATTCTTCCAGTCTTTAAAACTGGGCCAGCATGGCCATTCTCCATGAAACAGCCTGTGACATTGTCCACCGACCCGGCATGTGGGGTGAGTGGTAACGGATAATTGTGTCTCAAATCCTTCACCTCCAAAGCAAATCAAGTGGAGACAAAATACTTTTGAACTGAAATTTGGAGGGAAATAAAAAAATCCACACCCATGCTGAAGAACTGACAAGGTCAGTTGACTGATCAGAGCATGGTGGTTATACAGAGTTGGAACGGCACAAATTCAGAGCCCAGTTACCTCAGGTCATCTTCAGTCCCCTTGATGTCACTTGTTGCCCATCTCTGGGTCTGACCTAACATCCTTGTAACTTCCACATGAAACCTTTCAGGACATACTGACAGTTTTCACCAACCTGAATGCTGAAGATGTCCTGGGGCAACCTCCCACAACAAAAGTTCCTACCTGAGAAGTGCATAATTTAGTTGGGGCAGGGAGATCACGTTTTGAGTAAGTTTGTGATTTCGTGTTGGGCAGTATAAACAGCCATCCTGGGTCATGTGTGTCCCTGTGGAACAGAAGATGGACATGCCCAAGAGGAAGGATTCTCCTCTACTCTGTAAATGCCTGCTTGGTGTTTCTACTAATGTGTTTGCAAAGAACTTTGATCTATGACTTTCTTTTGGTCTGTCACTTTCAAACCTTCATGTAACAGTGTCTGCACTGGAACACATTATTCTGAACGATTGCATCTGTGTACCCAGGCCCTAGTCACTCATATATTTGGCTCAAGTATGCACTATCTTATTCCCTTTGAGTCAAGAGTTGTGCTGTGTCAATACTATCCTTTGCCATGCTAAAGCAGCAAACCCTGCTGGTCTAAGCATGGGTTTTCTTTCTTTTTCTTTTTTCTTTTTTTTTTTAAGATGATAAAACTAGTAATAACAGTAACAGCCATTAAAAAAAACCACCAGAAAATGTGGGAATTCACACCCGCCCCTTTACACATCCAAGGAAGTAATTGTTGACACATCGGTATGGGTCCCTCCCTCTCTTCACATATTAACACTCTTGCTTTATTTCTTAATGAGGTGGGATCAGCCGGAAAGCCTGGTGTGACTGTGGGATTGACAGGGAAAGTAGAATGCTTGGTCCTGATTAGACATGGTCCCTGGGAACCTACAGGCCTCTATAGGAACCTATTGACTCCGGATGCAATGTGACCAACAGCTGCAAGCTCCTGTCTGGACTTCCTGGCCATAGTGGACTGTACCTCAAACTGTAAGATGAAATAAACCCTTTCTCTCTTAAAGAAAAAGAAAAGGAATAGGAAATGACCTCAAGGCTTTCAGGACTGTATGTATGGGGGTGTTTAAGATAGGCACACCTGTCCCAGAGCCCTAACTTTAAACGGAGTACCAGAGGCTCAGGGAAGTCTACATGACTAAGTAGATTGCTACTGACAAGACTCAGGCAGGTGTGTATGGCCAATAGGGTGGCCAGCTAAAGTGACACTGACTGATGGAAGAGGATGCCTGGGAGACTGGCATGGCTCAGGAAGGGTCCACACCTTGTCCCTGTCCATAGGCCAGGCTGAGGTCTCAGGTTCCCTGTTGCCAGGCTGTAGCCAGGTCTTCAAGGGGAGAGCTGCTTGGCCTGGTGGCTACTTATAAGCTCTCCACCCTCCATGCATGTCCCTGTGGCCTCGGGATGCTCCATGTTGTTTCTATGCACAAAGGAAAGCAAAAGAAATCTTGAGCTGGCTGCAGGCAGCTCCCCTGAAGCAGTGAGTAGACATGAGAGACACGGGCTGAGAAGGCAGATCTGCGGTGGTCATTCTCCATCCCTGGGAATTTTCTAAGCCCGATGCTGAATGCCTAGCTGCTTAGTCTGGGACCAATGTCTATATTCTCCCAGATGGGCCTGAACCAGGAGTGTGCTCCCTGCCCCGAAAAAGGGCACCTGCACAGTGCCCCCGCGCAACACACACCTTGAGGCAGAACATAAGAGCCAAAGGTTCATGGAACCAGCAGAGGTGTCCAACCCTGCTTCCATTGTGGCCTCTCTGCACCCACCACACTGTCCAGCCATGGGTCCTTTCTCAATAGAGCCCTGTGGTAGTTTCCACGAGTGCCCTGCCTTAAGGGGGCTGAGGAAATAGATGTCCCCTGAGCAGGATGCTCTACCTGGTTGCAACAGCCTGGTTTTGTGTGTTTCTGCCTAGACATGTAAGCTTTTGCAGAAACAAAAAGAGTGACCTCATGGCAGGTCAGATGGTCCTTAACTACTCAGCACCAGCAGAGTTCATGCCTTCAGGCGAATCCTGTGAAAGTGAGAATGCCCCATCCACTGAGGTGAGCCTGCTCATGGACAGACTTGTGTCTCCCATTGCCATGTGTTCCTGGTGCCAGTGGACAGATCAGACCATGTTTTGTGGGCAAGAGAAGGCCTCTCATCCTGTCCTCACTCTGTTATGGCAGCCTGCTCCTCTGCCTCCTGAATCCCAGTTGGAGAAGCAGCCCGTAATCTTAGAGAAGCTTGAACTCTTTCTGAGAAACAGAAAATGCCACTGGTCATTTTAATTAACCATGGAAATGAGGTCTGTGCTCTTGTCCTCAGCTGGACAATTAGGCTCTGCGGTGTCTTGGTATGCTGGGGAAATGCTGGATGCCTGGGGCTCCGTGAGCCTCTCCAGTTAGGCTGAGTCCTTCTGTAAGACTGGGGGTGGGAGTGGGCAGTCACATGGGGCATTGGCTCTATGTCCTGATGTGCTTTGTTCAGACATTCATTCATTACTCAGCCATCAAACATGGCTGAAGGCCACCGCAGTCAGTCCTCTCAGAGGTTGGCTTGCTCAGTGTTTTCTCCACATTAAATGCATAGAATGCCCCAGAGAAAGTCCTCCTGCTGTGTAAAAGATATGGGTTCAGTGTCCCAGATCCAAGTCCCCACTCTGCTGTTTGCTAAACATGTGATGCTAGGCAGCTGATTCAGCACACTGAGCCATATCCGCATGTCTCCAAAGTGTCTCTCTGTGCTTGATTTGTCTGGGTCAAGGGCAATGACATTCAGGTTTGTTACTTGGATTTTGTCTCTGGTGTGTCTGTCACTCAGTGTGTGATGGTCCCTCGTTTCTTTCTGAAATGCTTTGTAACTTTGGTGTCTTAGCCATTTGATGCTAGAATATCACAAGTTGGATAATTATTTATTTTGGTGTTCTTAAAAATATTTCTGCAGGGCATGGTGGCACAGGCCTTTAATCTCAGCATTCAGGAGACAAAGGCAGGCAAGCCTTTGTGAGTTTGAGGCCAGGCTAGTCTACATAATAATCTGAGAGCAGCCAGGGCTGCATAGTAAGACCTTGTCTCAACTGACAGCATATGACAAAGAGCTCTGGAGACTTCATCCAGGTCCTTGGGGTCGTGGGCACTTCCCTGTGTGGCCTGCCACTGGACATGAATTCCAGTTGTGCTGTGAAGTTCTACCCTGCTGGTATGGTCAACCTGACCATCTTGTGTCCTATTCCATTCTTGCCCAACTAAAAATGTGTGTCTTGTGGCACTGGGACTCAGGTCCCTCAGTTCAGTGATGAATGCTGAATGTGATTTTATTATTCCATCTCCCTGAATACTTAAGTCAGACTATTTCTACATAAAGAATTCTTTTGTCAACTAGTGAGTGACCCTGAGGTGTATTTCACCCAGAGGAGCAAAGTCAATTTTGATTCTTCTCTTCCCCATTCATCATTTAGAGATGAGTGATTGCCTTGGTGACTGTGGGTGGGGGCATTGCTTCATCTTGCTTTAGCTTGTCCTTAGGAAGTGACAAATGTCTCTCAATCAATTCTAGTCATCTTCTTTGATGCCCAATTTGTCTCCTTGCTCCATGTCTAAACAGTGACCGTGGGTGGCTTCTTCACTCTGCAACCTTGCAACTTCTTTGGCTTGCCTTGCATGTCCTCAGCATGGACTTAGCTATTTTTCTCTAAGAGGCCATGGTTTCCTCCCCCCCCCCCCCCCCGCTTTGGTTTTTTCGAGACAGGGTTTCTCTGTGTAGCCTTGGCTGTCCTGAAACTCACTCTGTAGACCAGGCTGACCTCAAACTCACAGAGATCTACCTGCCTCTGCTGGGATTAATGGTACATGCCACCACCATCACCACCCCACTATCTGGACATGGTTCTTTCTGGTGAAACTCTTTAGAGACTAAAATCTAGGTTCTAGGGTGATCAACTTTTGAACATCTTTAAGGAGTGAATATAGAAATGAAGGTTTGTGTTTTGAATTTTATTTCATTCGTTTTGCATGTGTATGAATGTGAATGTGGTTACATGTGTGCCATAGTGTCCATGGGAGAATGAGAGGACAACTGTAGGGAGTCAGTTCTCCCCTTCGACCTCTCATTTATGCCCTACTGCATACCCCAGGCTAGCTGGCCCATGAGCTTCCAGGTGATTCTCCCGTCTCAACTTCCTGTATCCCCATGGAAGTTCTGTGGGTACAGATGGTCATTACCACATCTTTCTTTAGATATGGCTTACAGAGATCAAAATCAAGTAATTTAGGCTTACATAGCAAGCACTTTGCTCACTGAGCCATCTTGCAGGCCCAGATATGGTTTTTGTTTGTTTGTTTGCTTGTTTTTAATCAGGAACAAATCACTGATTTACGCCAACATATTCCTTTCAGATGCTCGATTACTGGGTTTTCCCAGCACACACTTGGATCTTGCTTCCTTTCTACTGCAAACCCTGGCTCCAATGACATCAGTGTGATTACAGCCTGGTTTGTCTCACAAATGTGTCACACCAGTGTTCACAGGCACACTTCAAAGTATCAGCATTATTTACAATCAGAGAGCCTCTGAATACAGTGAGTGTACTTAGGAGAAGCTCTTCCTGGGGAGATGCTGTTAGGATATTGAATTTAAAGTCAATTATAAGAATCCTTAGTGCTCTGTGTATTTAGGCCTCCAACTTTAAATATGGTTTGTTTGGGGTTGTTTTAAATTTTTCATGCTTTTATTTTCCTTTGGATTCAATCTTTAAGAATTATTTAAACTTTATACAGTTTCCAAATCAAATCTGTGAAAGAAGGCCTGTTCAGAGATCTTTCTCTTCCCCCATCTCTAGCCTTGCTCCCCCAAAGGTGACTATTCAAATTCATTTCTAATTCATTGTTTCATTTGTTTGTATCTCCTTTTCCATTTCTATGGGGGAGGGATTATTTTGGAGCATCAAACCATTCTTTGTCGTTTCTCCCTGACTTGATTATTTGCACCAGCAATAAGCACAAGTTAGAAAGAACAGAGACTCCCCGGGTCTCCTTCCACCCTGTGTGTCCCTGGTCTGTTCATGTGTCCAAAAGGAAACTACTAGCCCTGCTTCAGGTCTTCCATCAATCAGTCCAGCCTTTTGCTTAATAACAGTGCCTCGTTGCATGAAGACTTGTAGATCTCTGTGAGAGCACCGCTTGCTCTGCTTCATTCTCTACTCTCCTATCATTTTACAGCTGGCTCCTAAGACGGCATGGTGGAGACAAGGAGCACAGAGGGAACCCCCACATAGTCAGGCCAGATTGCTGACAGGGACAGGGATTCCTTCCCAGATTCCTACAGCCCTGAAGTGGAAACACCCTTTGTTCTGAGATAGCCATATGGGAATGAATCACTGTGTGGTCCAGAAGACCCCTCAGCTTTTTCTCAGTGTTATGTCTTTTCGCAGGTGCTCTCTGGTCCTCAACTTCCTGTATCCCGGTTTCAAAGTTGAATGAAAGCTCTCTTGTCTCCTCATCTTCTTAACTCCATTGCTGCCTGTCAAAGAAGCCCAGCTGGATGTTCTTGACCTTTGTGGATCATAGCTATGCAGTTAAACACCCTATTTTGGCCTGAAGGGAGAGCTGGGCTCCATTCCTGTCCATAGTCCCCAAGAACAGAGGGTCCATTCCTTGATGTCTAATGGAAATGAGACCTTTTTGCAGACCACACTCATGAGTGTTAGCTGTCCAGCCAGGATCTGTGTCTCCCTATCTTGCTTGCAACTGGAGGGCATGAAACTAGGATGCTCCTGTATCACATGCTTGGGGGTCTGCTACCTTCTAATGCCAGCACCTGCCAAATATCTAGAATGGAACTTGAGGCTGCCCCTGCTAGGTGAGAGCAGACAGGGGGAAGTGCAAATGGGGGGGTCCACAGAGATGCCCCAACAAGGAGAGGAGACTGGGAAAGATGGGATGGTATCTGTCTCTCTGTCTGCCTGGCTCATTTCATTAAGTGTAAAATCCTCTGCTCCACTCATGTGGTTGCAAACAAATAGTAGGATTTCCTTTTAAAGGCAAAATAATACTCAGACAACAGTCTCTCATTCAATCTTCAGATGGTTGTTTTCATCTTTATTACTTTGACTTCCACAGCAATGTTCATGAGGGGGCAGATGGCTCCTTGAAATATTTATTTGAACATATGAATGGTTGTCTTAGTTAGGGTTACTATTGCTGTGATGGAACACCATGACCAAAACAACATGACGAGGAAAGAGTTTATGAAGCTTGCACTTCTACATAACAGTTCGTCATCACAGGAAGTCAGGACAGGAGTTAAACAGGGCAGGAAGCTGGAGGCAGGAGCTGATGCAGAGGCCATGGGGGAGTGCCACTTATGGGCTTGCTCCTCATGGCTTGCTCAGCCTGGTTTCTTATAGAGCCAGGATCACCAGTCCCGGGATGGCACCATCCATAATGGGATGGGCCCTCACCCAAAAGTCACTAATAAAGAAAATGCTCTATAGGCTTGCCTACAGCTAGATCTTATGGAGGTGTTTCTCAATTGAGGCTCTTTCCTCTCTGGCTACTCTAGCTTGTGTCAAGTTGACATAAAACTAGACAGTACAATAGTCACACATTTTATTTGTCAATCCATACATTAGTAAATCTGAAGATGGGAAGGGAACAAGGCATGGATAATGGGACAAACAAAACAAACAAAAAGCCAGAACAAATTTTCAGAGGCCCCAAGGAGTGACTTCGTCAGGACACTATGCCCCTGGGTCAGTTGTTCTTAAATGTTCTATTCCCATTGAAAAGGGCCCTTTTCAATATCAAGTATTACTGAGAACCATGATGGATAATTCTAACTACACACTTGACATGTTTAAGGGACACCCAAGGCATTAGGGAGGCATATCTTTGGGCCTTTCAGTGAGGGTAATTCCAGAGGATCAGCTGAGGGAAGAATACACACCTCAATTCCCCCCCTTTCTGAAAGCTGCCTGATCCAGCAAGATTTGAGCAAGCAGCCTCATACTTCCATTGTCACAGCTGAGGGTCATGCCCTTTGCCGTTGCCTCCCTCAGCACCACAGTGGACTATGTCACAGAAGCAGAAGTCAAAATTCAACCCAAACCCTAAATTGCTTGTCAGGTGTTCATTGAGAGTGAGGCAAACCTATGGTCACATGGTTTATGTCTATTGGTATCTTACCATATGGTGAATTAACACTGGAACACATTTAAAACACTTGCTTATTTATTAACTTTAATCAACCCGTTTCATGTAAACATAACTTATTTTTAATGAAAAATTTTTTTCTAAAAAAGCATAAACTAGCTAGAAGCACGACATCCTTTTTACATTTCTGTGCATCTCTTCAGTAGCTGCCTTAATAGGAGACAGATGGGTCTTCAACTCCCTTCTGCATTCTAACTGTTGCAATATGTTGTTTTGCTTGAGTTGCACGAAACCGGTTTGGTTGTACACAGATCATATGTATGGTAGAAAAATGGAAGCACATTTTAAAAGACTTCCGGATTCTATGGAACCTCTTTTCTTGAAGATTTATTTTATTTTTATATTACACAGACTGGTGCTTCTGTGTGTGGATGGGTACATGTGTGTGCAGTACCCATGGGGTCCAGAAGAGGGCACTGGATCTCCTGGAGATGCAGCCACAGGCACTTGTGAGCATCCTGCCATACATAGATGCTGGGAACCAAATTTGAGTCTTCTACAAAAGTAGCACATGCTCTTTTCTTAACGGCTGAGCCATTTCTCCAGCTGAGGTTCTCCAAAGTTCTAAAGCTAGCATCATCTAACCAATTTTTGCTCATGATTACTGCCTGTTGTTTCCTCAAAATGGCTGGTTCACTGTTGTATTTTTAGGAAAGGATCTGACATAATCCTTTCTCAAGGATAGGCTGCTATGGATCAGCTCTGGAATGTCACCCAGTGCCATCTCAGTTGGTGGCTGGGTCCCTAGACAATGGTACTGTTGAGAGACAGTGGAAGACAGTCAAATGGGACTTAGAGAGTCCACCTCAGAGCACTTGGGTATGTCATTGAAAGCATGTGTATGTGTGTGTGTGTGTGTGTGTGTGTGTTGTGTGTGCTTATGCACACCACCTTTATGTTTCTCTTCTGATACCCATTTATAGAGCTTAGGCTACTTCTTCATGTTGGTTGTTTTCATGTTGTCTGTCAAGTCCTGCCCTACTTTGATCCATAGGGTTGCAGAATGGCATGCTTTGTCTTCACCACTTGCCTCTGAGCCACAGTCTTCTCCCTTCCCTTACCTATGTCTGAAACCCCAAGACTGGGGTCACTAGTCTGGACTTTGGCAGCCCAAAGAATATTATTTTAAGATGTGTTACATTTGTTTACACTGTGGAATAGTTGTTTAATGATGCAATGATGTGTTGCATTCCTTTATGTTGCATTTATTTAACTCTTTGAAGCTGTGCCTATCTAAAACACCTGATTTGTCTAATAAAGAGCTAAACAGCCAATAACAAGGCAGGAGAAAAGATAGATGAGGCTGTCAGACAAAGAGAACAAATAGAAGGAGAAATCTGGGAAGAGAGAAGAAATGAACAAGAAAAGAAGGAGTCAGCCACACAGCTGCACAGCCAGTCATGGAATAAGAAGGAAAGAAAAGACACAGAAATAGAGAAAGGGAAAAGCCCAGAGGCAAGAGGTAGATGGGATAATTTAAGAAAAGCTGGCTGCAAATAAACCAAGCTAAGGATGGACGTTTGTAAGTAAGAATAAGTCTCCGTGTGTATTTATTTGAGATCTGGGTGGAGGGCCCCCCAAAACAGCAAAAAGTCAAGAGTAAAGCAACCAACAACAGCCCAGGACTCTCATGTGAGACCACTCTCATCTCTGGTCCTCAGGAAGCAGTGGAGCTGATCCCACACTGTGTCACACTGGTGACACAGAGCTGAAGCTGAGGCTCTGCCGAGAGAAGTGAGATTAGTCAGTGGCTCCCTAGCAGACTGCTTCATGGAACTTGAAGTTGGACAATTGTCCTGTAGAGCAACCTTAAGGAGCTGGCACAGTCACCATCCAGGCATGGAGAACAGCCAATGTCCACAGTGGGACCAAGGACTCACGGTGGCATGGCCAGGCCTCTTGGAGCTGGTACAGGGGAGCAGCCTTTGGCATCTCCACCCAGACTTCACCTTTTTCCATCTGAATCCAATGTAGGCAGCTTTGGTTCCTGCCTCAGGGCTGCACCTTAGACTCAGGCCTCATGGGCCAAACAAATCTCCATCAGAGCCTAGGCTTGCTCAGGCCTCCATATGGGACAAGGACAGAACGATCAGCAATGTGGATCTCAAAGACACTTAAAGTTTGGGGCTGCAGGAGGTTTAAAAGAAGTTGGTGAGCCACCTGACTTGTCAGGGTCTGGGGCCTGGTGTGACTACAGAGAGGGTGGCAGTATACCTTGACTTTGAGCCCATGGCCACCTCCACATGGACAGACCCCACTGCCTTCTAGGCCTCACCTGTCCCTTCCTGCATGCACAGGTGCTAAGGCTATCCTGTGCTAATCGGTCACCAGCATCTCAGAACAGTATACCTGATCTATGGCAGACACCTGTTAGATCCTCCTTGCCATGGAGTATTCCTTTTTACAGATACATTTTAAAATGGATTCTATGAGACATTTGTCAGAGGCCTTGGCGTTTAATCACGGCACCTCATGTTTCCATGTGGACAGTCCACGTGAAGGAGATGGTTTATTTTGTATTTCCCCCACATGTATTTATTGATGCATTCTCTTTGAAAAATTGAGATCCATTTGGTGGAGGGCCAAATAGCAACTTAGCTGAAGCAGAACGTGCTTTTAGCATCGCCAAGTGTCCAGCGACACAACTTGAACTCAATTAAGCTGCTTCCAGGACACCTCTCCATTTGTGTTCCATAATGGAAAGTAGAGTAAATGAAAAAGCAATCAGTGTAAATATGTAGAACGGACACTCTCATAATCATCGGATCATTGCTGGAAATTAAAAAGCAAGCACGAAGGCCCACCGTTTGCTTGTGATATTGTACGGGGCCTCACAGACTTGAATAGGGCGCTAATTAAAGTTGGGCAGTAAATGGGATCGATGGAGTTTGATTACCTTGCTGAATCCAGATGGGCCAGAGCTCTGTCCTCGTGGCAATGGTTAATATTCTCACAGAGTTCAAAGGTACAGAGACCGGGGCTTTTATTGATAAATGCTCAGAAGCTCAGGTACACATTAATTTCCATGGGCTGGTGTAGGCAAAGGAGAAATGAATGTGGGGCCATGGTGGAATTAAATGCATTTTTCATCATCTGTGAACTTGGAAGAGGAAAAGGCTTTCAAGACCTTAATAAGGGAGAGAAGATCTTCATGGCAGCCCTGTCTCTCCTGGTGAGCGGCAGCCAGGCATGAAGGCTATTCTGCAGGGCCCAGCTACCCTGGGAAAGAGAAGGAGCAGGGTGTTCTCAGATGCTGGTTACAGAGCTCAGCACAGTGCTTATGCCATCATCAGCATGGAGCCAGCACCTGCTCACCTGGCTCCTTTGTGAATTCTGCCTCAGTCTCCCAATACAAAAGATGGGAGGGGCACCTCACCCAGACACTCTGCAGAAGGGACTAGTGTGCAAAAGCCACCTCAGCCCCAGGAAGGGACACTGGTCACTGTCACTACTGATGCTGTTTCTCATCTCCAGAGTCACTAAAGATGTCAACACACCTGGGTATTCCTCTTCCCATGAATGTCACCTCCTTCCTTTGGCAGAATAGATGGGTCCCCACCTCTGCAGCCTGGCCAGCCCAGCTCAAGACCTTAGGCTGTATGCTTGTTCCACGTGACCTCACTTCCTAGATTCTCCCACCACGATTAAGTAAGTGCCTCATAAGAGATTTACTCGGCAGGCACATTATCAATTGGAGTCCTGGCAGGGCGACAGTGGTAATTAAAGATAGTTAATGCAGCCTGTGTTTACAGAGAAATGACAGGGTTGAGGGCAGCCAGTAGCATGAAGGCCACTGGACACACCAGGGACAATAGTAGAGGGAAGTTTACCAACTACCAACAGGGGCTAGGTAAATAAGGGGATGAGAACTTTCTAGAGCCTTAGAGGAGAGCTGCTGATGGAGAATGACTCAGAGGCTGGGCTGTCCCCTGCTCTCCCTATACAGGGACACAGTCAGTCATAGAGATACCTGTAGACAGGATACTGGATGCTCACTTTCAGGCTCCATCCTCCTGCCTGCCCTGGCAATCTTTCCTGTGCACCCTGGATAAAACCACTCAGAAGGCAGAGGGAAGGGTGGAGTTATGACATGTTCATTCAAGGCAGATGTCTGGGTAGGAGAAGGGTGAGGTGGACGTGCATAGAGGGGCAGCAAAGATGTCCTGAACTTCTGCCCCCTGGAATGAAGGTTCTCTGACTTCCTGGATTCTGTCTAATTCAAAGATGGTCTCTCTGGCACAGAATGAGTAAGATGGAGCAAATTAACAACTTGCTCTAAGTAGCATCAGGCTGACCCAGAATGTCCATGACCGCACACGGCTCTCTGGTGTGTGTACCTCACTGCTCAGTCATCCATCTTCAGAGGGGTGTATCTTATGTCAGTGTAACATACATCTAGACCGTGAGTGGATACGGCATACAAGGCAGACATGGGAACTTTGTGCCACGAACGTCTGTCCCTTAAATCTTCACCCAGTTCTCTTTTATCCTTTCATGTGGCTACAGAGAAATCCCTGAGGCTGGGTAAATTGTAAACAGACATTTATTTCTTGTAGTCTGGGAGGGTGGAAAATCCAAGGTCCAGGTACAGATAGTGGGTCTGGTAGAACTGCTCTCTTCCTCAAGGAAGCCACCTTGAAGTTGCATCCTCACATGGTTGGAGCAGAAAGGTAGTGAGAGCTATGATATTTGGTTTTAATTATCAACTTGCCACAACTTAGAATCACTTAGAAAGAGAGTCCCAACTGAGTAATTATCCAGACTGGATTGGCACATTTGTGGAATATTGTCTTAATTCCTTATGGATGAGGTTCCACTCCACTGTGTGTGGCACTGTTTCATGGGCTAGGCCTGAACTATATAAGAACGAAGAGAGCTTGCTGAGCATGAGCAGAAAGCCAGCAGGCTGCCTGGGTGCATTCCCTTCTCTCTGCTCTTGACTGTGGATGTGACTGTCACCTCTGTGATTCTCCTGCAAAGATGGATGGCTACTGGAATTGGGAGCCAGACAAACTCTTTCTTTCTCCATGTTGCTTTTAGTTGGGGTATTTTATCACAGCAACAGAATGAAATTATAGCAAGAGACTAGTTCCCTTCTGCCCTGTGATTATGTGCTAACCCCATTAGTGAGGACAGAGCCCTCATGGCTTGGTTACCTCCCAGGGGCTCCACTCTCAGTTCCGCCATAGTGGAGGTTAAATGTGGACATAGGACTTTGGGGGGACGTTCAGACTGAAGCAATGTTTAAGAGGACAGCCTGGACCCTGCCCACAGCATGTGCTAAAAATGTCAATAGAGCTTGTGGTAGCTGCAACCTCTCCAGGGCTACTTTATAATCTCATTTTAATAAGGCCATGATGAGGAAGCTGCCTGGCAAAGCAGAGAGGGCAAGAGCCTGGAGAAGCAGGCAGCTCCAGGGAGGAAGTCTGCTTGGCCATCTGACCCAGGAAAACCATACACATGACCTGTGTCTCTACCTCTTGGCTTCCTATGACATGGGGTCATGCTAATGTTCCACCATGATACTTAGGATGATGAGTCTCCAACAAATACCAGCATTTTGAGCCCCACAGAGCTCAGCTACCTAAACATATCAAGGAAGAACAGACAGAAACTGGAGAAAAGTGACCCTTATTGTAGGACATGACCTCACCTGGCTGGTCTCCTCTGATCTCTCTGGGGACAGGTATTGGCTGAACAGGAAGCAGAGACTGTTTTCTGCATAGCCCCCTGACCTTGGCTCAGTTGGGGCAACGGAGCTAAGGATTTTTGATTTAAGAAGAGAAAGTAGAGGCCCTGGCTTTTCAGTGGACTTGTTCTGTGGGGAGTGTCTGGTCCTCTGAACTTCTGATACAATGATAGGCATAAGGACATTGACCAGCTATGTCAGGGCCAGTGTCAGAGAGCTGTTTCCTTCATTTCTGCCATTCCCTTGTCACCAACATAGTATGTTCAAGCCCTGCACAGCACCTGTGACTGTGGCCTTATTTGGACACAGGGTCTTTGCAGATGTGGCTAAAATGAGGTCACACTGGGTCAGGACGAGTCCTTAGTCTAGTGGCTGGTGTGCCCATGAGAAGAAGGAAGTAGATGGAAAAAGAGAGGGGGTCACTAGAAGAGGGTGCAGAACCTGGGCTCATGGAACTGAAGAGGGAGGGAGCTCCTGGTACCAGAATCAGGAAAAGGCAGGAGGCTCCTGGGATCCTGTGGGAGCACGGGCTTGCTGACACCTTGGATTTGGCCTCCAGAACTGGGAAGCTGCTTTTCCATCACTTAAAGCCATATGGGATATGGTGTTTTGTTATGGCAGCCATGGGAAGCTTGGCAGCCTGATTTCTTATTGGTAGACTTGTATTGTATGGGTGCATGCGTGCACACACACCATGCATTTATGCATATGACTCCAAGTTCTGACACACTTCCCTGTTCTGCTGTGTATATACATCAAGATAATTGTTCCAAGAGAAGAGTGACCCTTAGGGCCCAAACAGAAATTCTCATCACTGTGAAGATTCCTGCTCTCAACTCCCCCACCTCATAGTAAATGAAAGAATGGAAAATTGTCCTTTCATGGGGTAATATGTGGTAGGGTGGGACAGAATACCCCTGGAGACCTTTGCTGTAAGCTTGATCTATCACTGCATGGGAGAAAGCCATGCTGCTATCCCTTCAAAGACACCCTAGAAGCCAGTTTGATACTCCCAGGAGGACACCACAACCCCCACTGCCCTTTCCTGTTCACCATGACATCATGAAGACAAGTGAGGTCATTGCTTTAGAAGTATTTTGAGTACTGAGATAGAGCAGTGACTCTGTGTAGACCAGAGTTGCTATGCTCATGAGCAGACTGTTGCACTTTCCCCACCTAACATTCTGTTTGTTCTTCTGGTGTGTTAAAATGACAGGCCTTTAAACTTCTTCTTCTTCTTCTTCTTCTTCTTCTTCTTCTTCTTCTTCTTCTTCTTCTTCTTCTTCTTCTTCTTCTTCTTCTTCTTCTCCTCTCCTCCTCCTCCTCCTCCTCCTCCTCCTCCTCCTCCTCCTCCTCCTCCTTCTCCTCCTCCTCCTCTTCTTCTTCCTCCTTCTTCTTGGTTTTTCAAGACAAAGTTTCTCTGTGTAACAGCTCTGGCTGTTCTGGAACCTACTCTGTAGACCAGGCTGGCCTTGAATTCACAGAGATTAACTTCAGCTCTTAAAGGCAGGGCTCCTCAGCTAGTGCTCATGCTCTGCATAACTACTGTCCTTGAAGATCTGGAGCATGCGCATAGCAAGCAAGCCTTACCAAGGCACCATCTCTAATGGGAAGGCTTGAGTCCTGGAGTGAAACCTGGTTCTCCTCAGTGTCTGGGGGCGGGTGGGGAACACACTAAGGATGTTCGTGCTCCCAAACTTTTAGATGGAGCTAAGTGTCTTATATGTGTCTGTTGCTAGATGGGGAGGCTAGGGCTGCCTGGAACACCTAGAGGTACAGAGATCCGAGCACATCTCACTGGTCTGCGGGGCTTTAGATGCCCTCTGCTTCTCAAATAAGGAAAAAGGAGGAAGGAAGGAGGTAACTTGTCCTGTGGATGAGAATTCAAGCACCCACAAGAAGTGGAATGATTTCTGGCTGAGTTATCTTTAGGTAAGGCTCTGGGCTTTTATTCTTCCTCTAGAAGGTAAGCATGCTGCCTGCTGCCCTGCCTGACACCTGTCCAAGGCCAAGTACATCTTCTGTAGCCCATTTTTCTTTCTCAATGGAAGTAAATCCTATCCTACAGTTGATGGGACCAATCCCCACTCTATCATAGAGGGAAGTGTGGTCACCTAGATGTAGCATGCAGTCTTCTGCTCTGCAGTTCAAATGTGTATAGACTGCTTACCCTGTTCCTCTTTGAGGCAAGTGGGGACCTGAGCCATGTTGGTGGTCAAATGTCAAATCACAGGCCTTGGTTTTTTGGGGTACACCTGCCAGGCTCTGAAGGAATCTGTGAGTCTACCCTGCATGATCCTTCAGAGGAGGCTCAGGGCTGTCACCCTCTGCTGTGGCATAATCCTCCTGTATTCTGTGGATATGCATTCCTCTCATTGGTTAATAAAAAAGCTGCTTTGGTCTATAGCAAGGCAGATTAAGTGTAGGCAGAAAATCCAATCCAAATACAGGGAGAAAGAAGGGTGGAGTCAAGAGAGACACCAGCCAGCTGCCCAGGAAACAAGATGCCAGCAGAGCAGTAAAAGCCATGGCAACATGGCAATACATAGATTAATAGAAATTGGTTGATTTGAATGTTGTAAGAGCTAGTTAGTAACAAGCCAAGCAGTTTGTAATTAATATTAAGTCTCTGGGTGATTACTTACAAGTGGCTGCAGGAAGGGCAGAACAAAGAAACCTCTGTTTACACACCTCTGCAATCTCTGTAACAAACTGCCTGTGTTGCCTGTGTTGCAGGACAGGGGTGCTGATGGCACACAGTTCAGAAAATACTCCCTTGCTAGGTTTAAGGACTCTTGGAGTTCAGAATTAAGTCCCAGCCTCCTGTCTAGGAAGCCTCTGCTCTGAGCCTGCTGTCCAACCCTCACCATCACCCTCTGGCCAAGATCCTTTAGGGAACAGAATAGCATATGGCAACCAATCTGACTGGGGACACAGCCAGACGTCCCTGACAACTTGAGGCTGCCAGGGTGACCTGATTAGCAAGATGGATGGGCCAGCAATGCCCTATACAGGCCAACTCTGCAGTGGCTCAGACTGCGCTCAGCCTCTGCACTGGCTGCATCTGCCCACCCCTGCCTCATGGGCCCTGAAGGCCCAAGGCCACTGTCAGCCTTATTAGGACAACACAGTGGCTGGCAGGGACAGCCAGCATGCACTGGCCTCATTCTGCAGTAAAATGTGAGGAACTGTTTGATTTGCTGAGCCTGCCTAAGGCATCTCCCAGCTGAAGTTGCACGAGGGGCCCTGTCTCAGCCACAGAGCATAGGTGACCCAGGGACGTGGGCAAGAACTGGAGCTCAGAGGCAGCAGGCACAGACCTAGAGCTGAGTTTCTGGATGGAACATGGGTCAGCTGTCCTCTGAGCAGAATGCTTGGAGGATAGGAAAAGAATGCTCTAGAATGTTGGCATGTGGATATGTCAACATGAATGTGCAGCCCTTCATGGGTTTTTCCCAAAGATTGGTTTCATGGGTCACCTTAACATCATTGGCCACTCCAGATTAATACCCAGAACTCCAGAGACCCACCCAACAGTGGGTGCAAAGGAGGGCTGGCCCTGGGCTGGGGTGACAGGATCTCTACATGGGCAGTGGGTGGGCACTGTGTACAGAGGATTTGAAGGCAAGGGGGACAGTGAGGTCAGCAGGTTCTTAGCTCCTTGTCTCTGGCCATTTGACCATGACAAATGTGAAGACAATCTCATCTATGGGAAGCTCCCTGACCTAGATCACAAACCCTTTTTGTTCTTGGAGTATGCATTGCGTGTACATACAGAGAGAAACACACACATACATGTGCTAAATGCATAGACACACACAGACACATACAAAATACTATATGCACAGTCACACACCACAAACACATACATATACATACCACACACAGAAACATACATTAACCACACACACAGACATAGACACACAGACACACACACAGACACACACACAGACACACACACAGACACACACACACAGACACACACACACACACACACACACACACACACACACACACACACACACACACACACACACACACATATATATATATATATATATATATATATATATGTATATATGTATTTGGTCACAGATTCTGTAAGGGTTGATGTCATAGTCTGCTGAGCCTCAGGAAGTCCAAATGAATGTTACTTCCCATTCTGCCTGAGGCTGATTGCTTTTGGGACAGGCAGGCTGGGCAATGCAGAGCCCTCCTCAGAGTAGGCAGCATCACTTGATATATCCAGGGCTCCAGCCAGAAAAAAAGGATAGAAGAAGACTGTTATCTGTGCTCCCTCTGTCCCCACTGCCTGCTCCAGCTGGGTTGTGACACCTTGCCTTGGACTGGGATCTACAGCTTTGTACTGCCTTGATTTCAACCTTCACACTGAAACTGATGACACCAACAGCCCACTTGGCCTCCAACCTGCATAGGGCAGATGAGGGAAGGCCTCGGCCTCCAGTCTGTTCTGAGCCAATTTCTTATAACAATTATATCTATCAGTGTGTTTCCTTCACTGTATTTATACAAACACATATCATACATTATACATGTCCTCCACTAACACACGCACACGCGTGTGCACACACACACAGATGCTCACTATGTGTAAGCATGCATTGCATGAACACCACATACATATACCACAAGCATACGCACATTCTATATACACTCACCACACATGCACACATACTATATACACTCACCACGCGCATACACAAATACCACAGTCACCCCACATGCACACACACCTGCTGTGTCTGCTCTGACTATTGCAACATCAAGTTAGCTTACATTTATTCTTTGATATTCAGCAAGGGGTATATTCCACGCGAGATCTGATTAAAGTCCCGATTCCACATGTTTCATAGCCTTATGTGTCCATTTAAAGCAGAATCTTAGGACACAGTTCCGCTGTGATATCTGGAGTCCCTTCCCATGCCACCATAGTTCATGCTTTGTCTCACTTCACACACCGACACCATTATGTTCATTCCCATCATGCACCAGCCCATGAGTAATGGAGCCCTGAGACCACGGACTGAAGGAGACTGTGACCCCAAATAAGTCATATCTCTCACAAGTTGCTCTGTCAGAGATTTTTGTCACTGTGTTGGGAGAACTAACCCAAAGGTCTCTAAACTCCTAGCCAGCTGTAGAGCATGTTACAGGCTGAAGTATGTACCGAGAAAATTCATCTGTCCAATTGCCAATCCCCAGAAATCTATCATGTGGCCCATGTTAGGTTCTGATGCGACCAGCATCCATATAACAATACGATACATGGAGGACTGTGGTCTTTTTGTTGATCCATGGTTGGTTACTACTACAGATGGAGGACTGAAGACACAGAACTGCGTGAGTGCCCCTGCAGACATAATTATAGATCTCAAGGTGAGGAGGTGAGGGAAGAGAAGAGGTGAAATAGGCAGAGCACGGGTAGCCCGTGCCATTGATATCAGGGGCCCACTGGACAGGGTCTTCTCTGGAGCCCACAGGAGGAGTGTGGCCTTCTAGTCTCTGAATCTCTGAGAAAATATCTCATCGCTCAATGCCACACACTCATGATGAGTTGCAATATGAAGCTCATTTAGACGGCAAAAGTAAGGGCTTTGTGTACATGCTTTTCATGGTGGAATGGAGAGGCTGACTCAGCCCAGGCATTTGCAGGGGTAACAGAAAAGAAGGAATATGACATAGTGTTAGAGGTTTCATTAGGTAGGGACTCTTGACACCGAGACTCAAGAACCATAAAATCCACATCCTGTTGGCCAAAGGACATGGGTGGATGTTGACACCACGGTAGGCCATATTGGATGAATAAAGACCTATGGGTCAAGTGTCTCCCCACAGCACAGACAGCACCACATGTGGTGAAAACTTTCCAACCTAGCATGGAAAATTGACTGATGGAAAAGGTACCTCTTTCCGTGGAAAAGTCCCTCTTGTCACTCTGATCTCCTGGGCACTTGGGTAACCATCTCATATGCATTTCTTTTCTTAAGACAGTTCTGTACTCTGGAGTCCTTGCTATGACCCTCTTTTTGTCCATTCTCCTCTATATAATTCCCCAAATGCTTTCTTGGAGAAGGTCAAGGCCCCCAGCCTAGTGACAACACAGGGTTGTAGCAGGCTCTCCTAGCAAGGCACAGGTGAGGGCACTTCCCCTCCACTCCTGTTCATCATGGAGCTGTCCTCCATGGAAAGGGGTATTTTTTGCTATTCTACAAGATTCTCTCCCATGCACAGAAATGATCACCCTTTCAATAAGCCGGAGGTGTCAGCTTCTGTTCCAGGTGATTAATCAGACTTTATTTGCCTTGCGGTTGGAGTTTGTGCAGGCTGGGAAGCTGCTTCATATTTTATAGCCCATCTGCTGCATTCCAACAGTGGACAGATCGAGCTGGCGGCTAATGAGGGAGGTGAGGGATCCTTCTGAGAGCCCATGGCTATTCACACACTTGACTCCTGGGGAGAGTCCTGTGTGAAGACTGCCACTTACTCTGGCCTTGATGGTGTTCCTTCCATAAACACTCAGGCCTCTGAGGAGCTGAGCAAGCCCTCCAGCAGGTGGTCTGCTCAGGCACGCAGGCCAATAGCCAGATTCCTGTGAACAGCTAAATCATCTCTCGTAGATTCTGTGATGAAGCAGGGTTTTCAAGGTCCTTTCTCCTGTGAATGACAGTGATAGATACCATGTCAACCCAAAGATATGTCAGCCCCACTCTGAGTGTCTTCTTCCCTCCTGGCATGAGGTCTAAAGAAATAAATGCCTGGAACATGTTGGCACGTGTTTGATAGTGCTTATTTTATGGCCATGATAGGTAGATTAAGGGTAACCTGGTGGACTGAATGTTTAATAGCAAAGAGAAGTTGTCAGGTTAATTACTGACGTTAAAAGCAAACTCAGGCAAGCCAATACAGCCTGAGGACAAGAGACCATCACCCACCCTGGGCTTGGAGCTTGTGAAGGCTTCTGAGAAGAAAGCATCCATGACTCTGGAGTTCTCCCTTCCATGATGCTGAGGACTGGAACCAGTGAATAAAGTGTAGATGAACAGAGCCTTGGAAAGATGGAGACTGCATCCCTGACAGAAGAGCAGTGAGAGGTGCTTCTACAGCAGGAATCGGTGCTCAAGTCCTCAATAGAAGAGAGGAGGTGAGACCACATGGGGGACTTCACAGGCAAGACACCCAGAGGGTCATTGCTGTGACTGCTGTGGTGAGGAGACAATATGAGCTAAGTACTAACACACACGTCTTCCTACTGTTTAGGGGCCAGAAATTGAAATCTGACTCACTGAGCAGAAATCAAAGTGTCGACATGACTCACCTACTCCCGGAGATGCTGAAGAGTATCCCTGCTTTAGCCAGTGACTAGACATAAACTCCTTGGCTTGTGGCCCTGTCTGCCACCATCAGTCCAGCACTACATAGTCTTTCTCAGCTCTCATGCTGTGTTCTCTGCTGTGGTCAAACCCCCTATTTTCCTCCTGGAAAAAAAAAAAACATGATGATTTCAGGAATACACCAGGATAATTTGGAAGCTCCACCTTAGATCTTTACCTCACACATAGCTGCTGAGTCTCTCACATCACAGAAGGCAGTGTGTCCAGACATATGGGATGAGGACCAGACCTAGGCCTCTTTGATGATTCTTTAGCTCAGAACAGAGATTGGGGTGACATTGAGATCATGCAGCCTTATTCCTGCTGAATCTAGAAGTGCTTATTAGATGCTTGTTGAAGACCTGCTATTTGCCAGGCCTGAGTTGCAGACTAGGGTTACTGCCCACCACTTAGAGGTGTCGATTGGGAGTATTTCATTCCAGAAATGTGGGTGATCCTAGAGTGCTTTGTGATGCCTGGAGATCAAACTCTGTCACTGGCCTTTAGAATTGGAAGGAAAGTTAGTTTTAATATCCAGCTGGGGTTGGCCCCAAGCACACCTGTTGCTAGCCTTCAGGTCATACCAGACAAGACTACCTACTGAGCAGGATGGATCAGGCCAAGAGGATGGGAGGCTGCAGTTTCTAGAAGCACTGTGGCTATGGATCTTTTCTCTCATGCTGATTCTTTTAATGAACAGGTAGACACCCTTCTCCCTGGATATCTGGGCACCACGTGATGAAGGTGGTCACACTTTCATCCTTACTGCCTTGTCCCTCTCATACCCCTGGCTATTCTCTATGTGCTCTGATGATTTCCCATTCCCAAAGACACCAAGCCTGTCTACTTTGAAGGAGACAGAAGCATTCTGAGACTCCACAGGGCTGTTCATATGTGTGCTCTAGTAATCTAAGCTACAGAACCCAGAATGCTGATGAAATATGGGGGCCCCTAAACCACCTCCCATGGGATTCCCTCCCTGACTCCCTCTCTGCCATGTAGGAACCTCTTTCCAAAGCTCAAGGAGGCCATGTCACCATCTGTGAGAGAGTTCTTACAGCTTCCAATGGGTTCAGAGTAGAGCCATTTCTGAAGGAGAGCCAGCCTCACATGAGGACATCCAAAGACCCAATAGGATCCCTTCATCAACAGTTGGGTTATGTCAGTACCTTCAGATGGAGACAGTTGAGGTAGTTGGTGGGTACACTGGGGTGGCAGGATGGCAAGGTAGACAGAGTGTGTCCTTTGTGGGATGGTGAAGGAGGAATTTTCTCACTGGTATGCTATTGACTCTTGCTGCTGAGACCTCAGAAAAAATTAATTAACCTCTTTGCTCTTTTCTCTTCTGTTTGGCAGCAGGGGCAGGGTGGCCTCATTTTGCAGACACCTTCTATTCAAAAATCCCATAATCATGGTGACCCTGCAACTTTTAAAGTCACTATAACACTGAGAACTCTAGGAGACAGTGTTGAGGCCCCAGATGGTCCCAGTCAAGGAGACTCCAGCAGATACATCCATGTCCCTAGACCCCAGAGGCTCAGACCTAGAGCCTCTCTCTTCAGTCTCCCTATGATGCCTTGGTCATCAGACTAATTCAAAGCTGCTCTCAGTCTGTGACTTTGGACACAGCAAGACACCTGGTGCTGTCTCTCTCTCCCTAGTCATTTCCTTTTCAGTCTGCACAGCTTTCTGGAGCCCCCACTGGAGCACCACAGCATCCTGCAATGCAAAGCAGGAACCAAGGGTCTGATCAGAGAAGGTCTATCTCAGTGAAGCTAAGAGTAGTACCTGCCAGGAAGGGGTGGGGTCAGAAGCCATGACTGACAGTGCTTTTCTGCAGCTCATGTTTTACTCGTATATACCATCCGCAAAAAGCAAGTTGCTTGCAACTTGCCATTTTGGTTTTTTCAGAATGGGGCCATGGTTTATTCTACCACAGTCCAACCTTCTCAGCTGCCCTGGGTGAGTTAGACAAAGGTATCTGCCTGTGTGATCTCGAAATTCCATGGTCTTGAAATTCTATTCCATGTGACAGTCAATGTCAGTCTTTGAAGTTCCTGAGATTTTAGATCTTGGTAGATGAGGAGTACCCACATGAGATGTCATCCCATTCCATGAACTAAAAGCCCTCCTGTGGTCAAGATACCGATTGCTACACTAGCTAGGTATCCTGAGAGAGTTGTGTATATCTGGCCTCTGTGGCCCATCATGCCACTGGCTTCAGCTACTCTGATATTGTGTCTTCCCCACTGTGTCATTCACACCATGTAGCATTTGTAGTGACTGTCTCTAGACTATGCTATGAATACAAGAAAAAGTTAAGCCTCACAGAGAACCTGATGTCCACATTCCTGAAGGAAAGATCCACATGCCATGCCACCTGCTAGGCACCCAGGTCCCACACTCCTGCTTCAAAGAGAGAACAGGCTGGAAGAACTGCTCATTTCTATTGTCTGTCAATCTTCAAGCTTCAAGGAGGGTAATGACCTCCTTTAGCCATGATGCAAGTCTTCATACCCATATACTCCTCCCTAATGACCTTCCTTGCTTGGCTCTCCAGACCCTATGTGCCATGTAGTCACTCCTGCATGTGTGCTTTGGGTTCTGTCAGGGTTCATTAGCCAACCACCACCCAGCAGTTCCTTCCAGACAGAATGGGCGACCTGGAAACTCTGAGCTAGGTCCTGGGCCACATGCAAATAACTGCTGCCAAGCATAGCAGGGGTGACACAAGAGTCAACTACATGGAGCTAGAAGAATGAATGGAGAGGTCACATTGCTGAATTTGGAGGAAATGAGGGATATCGGACCCATCACAGTGAGTGTAAAAGTCCCCTCTGAGTCATTAGTGTGAAAGCAATCTTCAGCCTCAAGAAGCCCAAGAGAAGGGCTTTATATGCTAACACTGAGGGTTCAGGTATTTTTCAAGGGGTTTAAGATTCTTGGGCCCATCCATCAACATCCTTATTCTACCCCCTACAGTCAAAGACCTTGCACTCAAAACCCTAACCTAATGATACAAGCCAGCCCACTGAGAACCTAATGATACAAGCCAGCCCACTGAGACTGGACAGAGTCACCTGTGTAGCTTTCTATTTCTGTCCATAGATTCTGGCCTTGTTTTCAGACTATTCTGCCCTGTGGATGCTGAAGCTGAGGCTTCTCATCCTGCTGCAGGCCTGGGTATATAGCTTCCTCACGTGTGCTTTGGGGTAGCTTTTGGGAACACATACTTTTTATTCCATGAATCTGAAGTGTCAGCCTAGCCTGGAGCCGCCCCTGTGCTGTGGAGTGAGAAAATCTTTAGAAGCTATAGTTCTGTGAGGACAAGTGCCACCAGCTTCCCTGTGCAATACTGTACCAGGACCAGAGAGCAGCCAAGGCCTAAACCCCATCTAGGATGACGCCTGCTTGAACATGATCTCCTTTGTTAAAAACTTAAATAGTTTATGTTTTTATGAATTTCATACACTGGCACTATGTTTGCATCTCTCCCTTCCAACTCCTCTTGTGTTTAGCCCTCAATCCCTCTCAAATCATGACCTCCAACTAAACTCTAAATGTTTATCTTTATACCCACAGGTAAGTGCAGCTCTCAGCCCTCATCAAAGATGCTCCCTTTAAACAGAAGATGGGGACAATTACAGAAGGCCACATACCTGGTAAAAATGCAGAGAATAAGTGATCATAGAGTGTTCTATACAATCTATAGTTGTATAGATACAACTATAATGCAAACCCTCCACTTAAGGCAGAGGGAACACAAGAGAGATGGGTGGGAAGATCACAAGAAACCAGAAGACCAGGCAGCCTGCTGTAAGATAATGTCTTCTAGAAAATCCTGGGAAGCTGCACCCATGAAATCTTACCTCAGCGAAACCTACATAATGACAACACTAGTTGAGCCCACTTTGGTACAAAATATTTCAGCCCAGGTTTCTCAAATGAGACAGAGCCAGGCCTGACTTCGGAGTCATGAAGTCCCAGATGACAATAGGGTCTGGGAGAATTAAAGCAGGTGACAGAGTCACCCAACACAAGCACTTAGTACCAGACATATGTGCCTGCTGTGTCCTGGTTCTGCTGAGGCCAGCTAGTCTTGACTATGCTGGGGGGGGTGGCTCAGCTTCAGACAGAGATGTCTGTCTCTTGCCTTCACTTCACTCTCCCTCTAGTAACTGCTGCCATGGAAGGCATGAGTCTCATGCTTGTGCCAAGGACTGAAGGCATTATGAAATCAAGATAGTTCCCAAAGCTTGCTCAGAACAGGCACAAGGCATCCTGCTTTCTGACCAAAGTGGAGCACATAGCTGATCCCTTGTCTTGGCACAAAAGATTGTTACATTTCAAGTGAGAATATGGTGACAGAGGACATGCATGCTATGTCATCATTTCCATCAATAGAGTTTCTGATCACTTTATTATTGTATTGTGTGTATTGGGCAGTGAGGGAAAACTAAAATAATGGGCGTAGCTGAAGCAGAGGGCACAGATAAGAGTCCCCACCCCCAAGGGAGCTGCAGGGTGATTAGAAGTACAGAGTGTCAATGCAAACCTGGAGAGGTTGGCAGCACAGGCCACTTGGGAGACGACAACCCAAAATCAGTGTCCATAGCTGCTGGGTATGGGACAAGGGGCATCAACATCCAGAACCCTGCTGACTCTACCCAGCATGGCCCACCAGCACTCCTTTCCAGACTGTCCTCTTAACTCTCAATAAACCTACAATGGTCTGCCATCATTCCACATCCTCCAGAGACAAGACTGTCAGTCACAACTCCACAAGAGAAGAGAAGAGTTAAGATTCCAACCTCTTGGCCAGGAGGGGGGGTGGATCACCCCAGTCCTTCAAGACAGCTGCCTCCTCTAAGGGCACCCTTGTTACCTGTATCTTGCCATTTCATAGCCACCTTCTCTCAGACAAGTGATGGCCATGGGCTCCCAGCTTCCAGCTTCATGGGTGCCATGTTACCCTTCAGCTGTATAGGACACGGTATCACACCTCATTCCCCTACTACGGAATTCTTTCCTCAGGTGTTCATCAGCTTTCCTCACTACCTCTCTGGACCCTTGTTCCTGAGAGTCCTGTACCCAGAGAGAGAGTTCTTGTACACACACACACACACACACACACACACACACACACACACACTTCCCTTCCTGCTCAGGTAACTGCAAGCTCTCCCTCTGTGTATGGCTTCTCCTTTCTGATCTCACTGGAGGTGGCTCAGTGAGACATAACCTCATGTCCAGGCCCTGCTTCTGCCTGCTGAAACACTCTGAAAGTGCTGGTCACAGGTAGGGGACCCTGCCTGCATTGACTCTCTGGTTCCTTGGCTGAGCTTCTGAACTTTTAACTGTGTCCTGTGTGTACCCTCCCGTAGAGGCTTCATATGAACGTTGGGGAAGACAGTGACCACCTCTTGAGCAAGGTCTCCACATGGACTCAGTGTTGCGTCCCCCTTCCCACACTCTTTCCTCATTCACATTGTCCAGGTTGCCCACTTTCTGTGCCATATGCAGTCTCTCCAAGGTTCTGTCAGCCTGACTCCAAAATGACTTCATTGCATAGTCTACAAGTGTCTACACCCTGAGAGAGAAGGCTTTCGTTCCCTGGCATGTCAGGTGCACATCTCTCTATCCTTGGCTGCAGGGCACAGTTTTGTTAGTGTGATAGACTGTTCTCACTGGGGCTCCTCATCAGAAACACTGGAGCGCAGGGGCTGGACTCTTTTCACTTGTAGGCTCCCAAAACAATTATGACAGGGTGACTATGGTTCACACCCAACCACAGGCAGTGTCTTAGATAGGATGATCTGTTATTTTAACCAGGACCTGTCTGGAGTTCTAGTCCTGACACAATGAAGAGGGTCTGAGCAGAGAACTTATGACATTGTCAGCCTTCTTGTCCTCAGCAATGACATGGGGACATTATTGTGTAAATGAGATGGCATAGCGGTGTTGGATTCGAGGCTGCTAGAACAGACCTAGGTGACAGACATGCCTATCACCTTGACATCAGGATACCCATGAAGGTGGTTGCTGCCCTTCCTCATCTGCACTGGTATCATTGCCCTGCAGGAAAGAAAGCTGTGGTTAGTTTTTTCCTTCTTTCCTCTTTATCATGTGTCCCATGTGCTGGGTTAGATACAGGGAACACAATATCCTAAAGCAAATCTTGAAAACAACTCCTCAATTTAGCTAGAGTGTCTGCATCCATTTGTCCATCCATTGGCCCCAGTAGAGCAGCCAAGACCTATCTCTCTGATATGAAATCATCCTCAGGGATTATTTTAGGCAATGTTAGCTTTGAAGGGTGCAGTGACTCAGGTTAGCCCAGTAATTGGATGTTCTCCTTCCAGGACAGCGCAATCTTCCTTATGACATCACAGGCAGACCCCACATTCCTTTCTAGCAAGATTAGGAATAAGTGTAACTCAGGGTCCTGCTGCTTTTCCATGGGATTCTCATGCCAGGAAGCCACAGGAACTCAGACTACACCAGAATCTCATGACACAGGGACTGGTTACCATCCACAGTATGGAAAATACTCCTGGCTCTAAATACCATCCATAGAGAAGCCAGATTCAATTCACACACACACACACACACACACACACACACACACAGAGAGAGAGAGGAGAGAGAGAGAGAGAGAGAGAGAGAGAGAGAGAGAGAGAGATGCAATGGGAAACAAGGACAGCACTCCATGCATTTTGCTGTCCTGTGGCAAGGTTAACAGTCAAAAAACTACAGCCAGCATGCAGAAATAAGACAGAGATGGAGTGTGGTTGAAACTAATAGGATGCAGAGATTGCACTGCACAGTACCCCAAAAGTCCCCATGATTTTTTTCAGAGTAATTAGAAGCTGAGCTGTCCATAATGAAAAGAAAGAGCTCCAGAGGTCCCTGGGCTAGAGAATGATCTGTGGAGGTATGTGTTTGGGGCGAGCGTGTGTATTCCTGTGTGATTGCTGTAAGGGTTTGTGATCACCTTGAGATCAGGCACTGGGCATGTTCTTTCAGTTCTGTGCTGTGAGATCAAGGGGTAGCCAGGAAACCTCCATTTTTCTCTTGGAGTTCAACATGGCCTTGCACTTCACACTTCACCTTTGGAGGCTTTTCTACATCCTCTGTAAATATGATGTCCGAAATGATTCCGTGTTCTTTCAGAATATTGAACTTGAGTTTCTTAAACATTTACTCTATCATTTCTCTAGAATCCTTGCTTGTTCTTGGTTCCTCCTCGCTTCCTGTTTGATGCTAAATATTTTTACCCGCTTTCTTACTGCCCAGATTTTGTGTATGTTCTTCTGTGATGAGTCAATGCTTCCATTTAGGATGCATATTAAAATCTCAACAGCTCAATCCCTTAGGGCTTTTCTTTCAATCTTCATGTTTAAACAGTAGCCCTTGCTTGCCTTTGCTTGGGGTCCCAACTCATCTATTTACTCGCTCATTTAAAAATACCGATTAAGGAACTCCTCCCTGCCAAGCCTAGGTCAGACCACACAAAAAGTCCTCGTCATCTTGGGGACATTTGAATCAGCACCAGATGAGATTGGTCAGTGCAAAGGAGCTGATTTCAGGAGGAGAGAGCCATGAGTAGTGGATAACAGAGCACTTGACTGGAGGTCAAGTCTGTCTGGCTTTGCTTCCTGAGTCATCCATGTTTGAGGATTATTTGATGGAAAAAGTAGAAATCTGGGTGTCCAATCAATTTCCTCAAGTATGAACTGGGAGTCGTTAGAGTTGTGGGAAGGCTAGGTTGAATGGTCGGTACTAGCACAAGTGAGAACTTGGATGTGACAAGGGAGATTAATAACCTGAATGCCTTGCTCTCTCATTCCAGAGGCTACAGGAGAAGCAGGAGAGTTTATGCCACAGGTCAAGGAGCCTGTCATTTCATGGCATGGGAAATGGAAGCCTTGACTAGATCTGAAGACTAGCCACCTCTTTGGGTGAGAGGCATAGGAGATAGGGAGACAGATGGGTACCTTGGAGGAGTGTGGTGCTTGTGAGGTTGGCTGGCACCAGGCAGAGTAAAACAAATGCTGTGAAGTTTGCAAATACAGATCAGTTTGGTTCACAAGCACATCCTGAGAGGAATGTGTGTGGGGAGGAATCCATGTATATGTGGAAGCTTAAGGGATGGGGACAGATCAAACAGGGTGAGCTGGGAGAAGGGCACGCAGAGAGAAGGGGACTCCCTGAGTGGAAGCCAGCACTGGAGACAAGGCACAGAAAAGGAGTTGAGACAGAAAAGGTAGGGGGAAACACCAAAGTTTAACAGCCAGGCAGAGGACATTGGAGTTTCTCACGTGGGTGACTGAAGTTCCAGGAATGAATGCTAACCAGGGAAGTGGCTTACTCAGAAACACGATCTAGAAAGACCTTTGTAAACGCTACTGAGGGAGACTTGCTAGGAGCACAGGTAGGTGCCAATACATGGGTCTGTGTGAGCAGCAGTGGGATCAGATGGGAGATAGGAAGTGAGATGGGAACTGACCAGGACTCATTCCCAGAAACTGAGCATGTCCCAGACAAGTCATGTGGAGTCGGTTTCTGACTAAACCCATATTCCTGTTGACTAAGCAATGGCAGCGGTCACGTCTTGTTATTCTTAACTGTTCCTCCATACATCCAGGTGGAGTTATATCTATGACACTACCTCCATTAAATTCAAATCATCTAAGGATAGAGAGATGGCTTAGTGGTTAAGAACATCTTCTCTTGTAGAGGACCCAAATTCAATTCCAAGCACCTACATCTAGTGGCTCACTGCCTTGAACTCCATCTCTAGGGGACCTCATGTGGCCTTCCATCTGCATTCTGCATTCATGAACACCCCCCGCTATACACACCACATTTGAAGAATAAAGAAAATCTTTAAAAATAAAATTATTAAAAATTCTCAGAAAATATTTTTAAAAATTAAAAAAAATTAATTTTTTAAAGTAGAAAAAAACATCAACTCATCTGTCCAAACCCACTCTCTCCTAAATTCTAGGAGTGGCTCTCCTGCATACTTCAGGAAGTGTAAGCAACCACAGGGTTTTGCTTTTCTATCACACTTTTATGGAACTCAGGCTGGAAGTTTTTCTAATCGGACCCCACATGTACTGCTCTGCACCATGAACACACCTGGCCTCTTCCATCTTAACTCCCACACCATGCAGGTGCCACCTGCCCTAGTTTCCTGAAGGAGACCCACAGCTGGGACATAGCTGGCCTGGGTTTGAGTTGGAGCAGGACTGCACAAGAGTGATTTCCTGAAGGTTCCATTAGAACTACAATTTGAAAGGAGGGAACTGAGGCTCAGAGACTTTCCCAGCTGCCTTGACCTGTGGTCCTGGCATGGTGGAGCACTGTGTCCATGAATGTGAATAAAAGACATGATGGCCGAGTCTAGGAAAGGCAGTTGGAGCAGCCAGAGACCTTTGGTTTGACTTGCCTCTACTATTTGACTGGCTCTAGCTTTGCCTTGCAAGTCCATCAAGCAGTAGGAGAATGTCCTTTGTTTTTAGTCACCACCAGGTATCTTTGTTCCTCAAGCCTTCTGTGCCTGATGAAGATTCTTGAAGAACTTTCACCATCCAGTGACACCCCTTAAATGCTCTTCTGATTGCATCTATCATTTAATGAGTCCCTGGGGTTCATAGCTAGACTGGGGGCTGAGATGAACAGGTGAAGCCAACCACTGTTATCTCTTGAGGGATGTCTACCCACTCCCATAACCAGAGTTCTGGTAAACCTAAGCATAGCTGTCCCTTGCCAAACTCACACAACAAAGATATACCCCTCTGCCTGAACTTTGCACTATCTAGTCAGACCTGAGCCACATGAAATACCAGTGTAGCAAGTTGCATTCAACAGCTATGTTGTCTGGAACTTTCTATGTCACAGGTCATGTTCTGAGGATTGCCCCAGGCTTGACTCATTTCACCCTTCCCACCTCCTGGGAGGAAATGCTACCTCTTCCACTCACAGTGGGAATGCTGCATTCCTCAGGGGTCAAGAACAGAACCTATAGGACACAAGCCACTTGTTTTGGGGCCTTGCTTTTACAATGAAACTCCTGTCTCTTTCTATCTTCAGAGTGGGGCCTTCTGCAATGTCTGACTTCTGCCTTTCCACTTGAGACCATAGTGGAATGTCTGGGAACCTTCTCCAGGGTAATGAGCACCAGTGTTTCCTGCATGCTTTAGCTAACATCCTTGATTGAGATGTTGAAGAGAAAGTGGTGATGCCTTCAACGTGTGTTCCCATGTTCTCATGGGGACCATGCAAATCTCCCCTACTCTGTGTCCTTTCTAACAAGTCTAGAAGCTTCTCTTAGAACCACTTTGTATATTCTGCAGGATTTTCCTGTCATGTTGCTAACATTAAACAGGTATCTGTTATTAGTCATCCAAGAGCAGAATCCTGGGGAGGTGGCCATCTTTCTTTGGAAGTTGAAAACATCTGTCTTCCGGTGTGGACAGTCAGCCAGCTTTCATCCCCTAGGAGTTTGACAATGTCATTTACTGACCGCTGTGGATCAGGGTTCTGTGTATAGGGACTAGTGTCTCACTCTACTAGAAGTGTTATCAGTGTTCCCACACACTCAGACAAGAGACAGAGCAGAAGACTTTGGAGCTCTGAAGGTCACACAGTTTTATTTCCAAGTCTAAGGCCAAGCTGTGGACCAGGAACATGCTTACACTTATACCTCACTGCCTCTGGGCTTGCTAGGAGGTTGACATCTGGGACACAGTCCTCTCAATGAAGTCTGCCAAATCCACACATGCCACACTGTAGACACAGCTGTCCACACTTGAAGATAAAGGCCTCCTTGACCTCCCATGCACTTTGAACCTGGGGTTGCTCCTCCCATCTGGGACCTCTGGGATTTCCAAAGCAGAAACAACGGAAGCCACATAAAACAGCAGCACAAACCATGAGCTCGGGGCCATGATTCCAGAAGCATCTTTTAGTTCCAGGAGCAGTTTACAGAGATTTCCACCTGTGGGACTCTAATTTACATAGACTGTTGACTGTTTTATTTCAGGTAGTGTCTGCAGGTTCATTGTGTGGCCAGCTGGGCTCTGTGGTTCTGAGAAGCCTTGGGCCCTTCTAGCCCTCCTCTCCCCACTCACCCTCTGCACTCTCATTTCCCTCCAGCTCCATCTACCCTGGCAGAGCCTCACCTTCTTTCCTGGATTCCAACTTTACAAAGACAGAAAATGAAAATGCATCTTTTCTCAGGCAAAACTCACAGTTTTATACATTTTTCTCTCTAGGCAGAAATAGACCTTTTAAATTTTTCTTTTAGAAAAATTGAAGGTGGCTTTAAAATGTCAAATTTTCTGACTGAAGACCAACTGCCTTTTAAATATCACATTTTCTAAAATTTGTGCTGTTTCGTCTTCCTCCTGAACAACACCAAGGTCTCCTATGGAGACGTACCAAGAATTTACACTTTTTACACAAGCAACAATGGTGAGTTTCAAAGGTGGGAACTTGGCACTAATTCAAGCAAAGAACTCACAAGATTGGCAGAGAGTTCACCAGGTTCTGATTGCTGGGTGTCCAGAAATTTCCCACTTGCTCCTGAAAGTGGCTTGGCACCATGTTCATGGATGCAGGTGTGCCATTTGAAGATGGGCAGGCTGTCTTCCAGTGTCAACTTGGCTTGATGTATGACACCCACTTGGGTCTAGTCTTAGTGATGTACTGGGCTTTGGTGAAGATGCTCTGGAGTGTGGCAAACTTTACTCAGTAACTTTCAGCCTATAAGCTTGAGAGGTGATTTCATTTCCTCTTCATCAACATCCTCATTTATGTGTGAGGATGGTCACTCTGCCAGTGTCATCTATTGATGAGGGGATTAGGGAGACCAGGACCTCCCTGCTAAGACCTTAAATAGGAGACAAAATCCAGACACCTGTAACGAGGGAGAAATTGCACAGTCAAGAAAGTGGCAGAGATGACATGGGGAGTTGGTCCCCAGCAGCCACAGAGGAGGCAGGACCTGGGAACTGTAAAATACAGGAGCATTGTTCTCAGATGCATATAGAGGCCACAGACCTTAGTGTCTATTCTGTGCCAAGCAGGCTGTCCACAAGAGCACTACAGTCTTGAAGGCTGGGCAGTTGTGAAGAAGCCGGTAAGCAACTGTAATAGGATATGGATTCTCAGACTCTGGGTTTAAGGATGTATCACTTAGCCAGGGCTGCCATGCAAATGCATTTAAGTACACTAGTTTAAAACAACATTTGTTGTTCTCCAGTACTTTGGAGATAGTAGAGGGGATCTCGATCTGAAGTCTGGGGTTGTTCCCTCTTAGAGACTCTGGAGGAAAATCTATCCCAGGCTATTCCAGATTGTAGTGACCCCAGGATGGCAAATATCTAGCTAGTACCTGCCTCTACCTTCTCATGTTTAGCAACACCTTGCAGAAGCAAGGTCACACTCAAAGGCCCAAGGGTTAGGTTGTGACTATGTCTTTTCTTGGAGTCCACCATTTGATCTAGCCTGAGGGTGAAATACTCCCCGAAACTCAGAACTTTTGGGGTCCTGGGCTACATGGCTCTGACGACCATGTGTGTCTTAGTTAGGGTTTCTATTGCTGTGAAGAAACACCTTGACCACAGCAACTCTTATAAAGGAAAAGCATTTAATTGGGATAGCTTACATTTAAAGAGGTTTAGTCCATTATCATCGTGGCAGGGAGCATGGGGCCTGGGAGTGTGGCAGGGTTCAGGCAGATGTGGTGCTGGAGAAGCAGCCGAGTGTCCTACATCTTGACTCCTTGTTAGCAGCTCTCCTCAGCAGGTATCCATGACTCTGACATCTCCAACATCTTGAGGTCTCCAAAAGCAATCAAGGCTTCAAGTTCATGGCTTTAGACAATGGTGTGTCTAGGCCTCCATTCAGGGATATTCCTGCCACATGCCTAGTCTCAGTGGCTTTCCTTAGTCACAGAGGAAGGTTCCATAAAGCCTCTTTTCTATCTTTGACTCTGAAGCCAGCTGAAGTGTTTAACTGCTTTTCTAATCCACAGTCCCAAGGTCCATATTCCTTCAAACAAAAGCATGGTCAGGCCTATCTCAGCAATACCCCAGTTCCTGGTACCAACTTCTGTCTTAGTTATGGTTTCTATTTCTGTGAAAAGACACCATGACCACAGCAACTCTTACAAAGAAAAAAACATTTCATTGAGGCTGGCTTTAAGTTTCAGAGGTTTAATCCATTATTGTCCTGGTGGGAAGCAAGTCAGCATGCAGGCAGACATGGTGCTAGAGAAGGAGCCGAGGGTTCTTATATCTTGACTAGCAGGAAGTGGTATGTCTCAGTGGGCATGGTTTAAGCATATATGAAACCTCAAAGCCCATTTCCACAATGGCATACTTCCCCCAACAAGACCACACCTACTCCAACAAGCCCACACCTCCTAATAGTGCCACTCCCTGTGGGGGCCATTTTCTTTCAAACCACCACAGTGGGTGAGCTAGGAGATGGCCACTCTAAGGATATGTTCATAGAACAATCTTCCCAGAGTTGCTATCAGGAAGGATCATTGGGGGAAGACATCTATAATGGTATTGTTTCCTGAACTGCTTCCTCACCATAGTTATGTATGACTCTCAATACTTACGAGACCTTGATTTCAAAAATCAAATGTGAACCGCATACAACCCTCACATAGAGGTCTTTTGAGAACATCATTGAACATTTTCAAAAATAAAATCTCAGGCTGATTATAAGGCTGTACCAAAGCTTGGCCATCAGAGCCCCTACACAGAACCAGAGTTTGTCACAACAGGTTTGAAACTTTGTAGGCTTCCAGAATGGCTTCTATAAGCCGCTCTATGTGGGGATGGAATGGGGACACAAGCAAGGCTAGGATGGGCCCCCCCATTAAGGGGTAGATGCCTTGGGGATTGGCCTTCTGATGGACCTCAGTGTGGCCAGAACTACCTGGATGAGCAAGAGGGCTCTGAGGCAACTTACCTCTTCTTTTTACTAATGTAAGAAATGACTACTCTGGGATAACCAGAGCTGAGGTTGGAAACATGTCAGGTACTCCCATGGTAGCAGTCTGGCTGCCAGGCCCTCCCTGCTGTTCTCATATGTCCAAAGACATATGGGGAACAGCTTAGAGGACCAATCAGAAGAAAAATACCACCAAGATTGTGAGACGATGTGGTTCCATGGCAGGGTGAGTGGACTCCAGACTCCCTCATCTCTGTGCTAACACCTGGGTAAATAGAAGCCTCAAAACAAGAAAGTATAGGCCTCAAACCTCCCCACCTGGTCTCAGTTTTCTGCCAAGTTCTTGATGAGAAGCACAGAGTCTCCTTACATCCCCTGTGAGCTACACAGATGTGTTCTGGGGTCTGTAATATGTTCCATACCACAAAAACTCAGGACTGGGGACTGTCACCACCAATGCTAACAGTAATAAAGTAAAACAGCATTTCACTGTCACTTCCCTAATGCTATAATTACAGGTGTCTCCGGAAACACTCATGGATTGGCACTTCCAACCACCTCACTTAGTTTGCTTTGTTTTCAAAAGCCTCAGGGGTACAGGCTCCATCAGAGGCCAATGTGGGTCAGCTCTGGAACATTCCCTTGCTCCATGACCCTTAGCCTTCCAGTGGATGATGGAGAGGGTTCTGACTTTAGTCCCTTCCCAGTGCCAATCAATGAAAAACATCATTTATTAATCAATCTATCAATTTTATCACGTCATCTATTTGTTATTGATCATTGGCCTATATTCCTTTATCTATCAATCAATCTATCTATCTATCTATTATCTATCTATCTATCCATTTATCATCTCTGTAACTATCTATCTTCTATCTATCATCTATCAGGTGCCATATCACACCTATAGAAATAGTCACGATAATTGGTGACAACTCCAAGCACTGTGGAAGATGCTGGCTACAGACAGAGCAGCTGTTAGAGAGAAGCCCAGTGTTCTCATAGAACCAGACACTTTCCTCCCACACAATGTAGCAACTGCACTCCTGAACACTTATCCCAGGAAAATTAAGATTGACATTCACAAATGTGTGAAGAGATGTTTAAGAAAGCCTAGATGTCCTTTCATAGGCAACTGGTAAAGGAACCGTGATCTCAGCATCCCATGAGCCCTTGCTCAATGGTGAGCAAGAGTGAGCTGTTATTACACACAACACAAAGCTTTGGGAAATTCCCAGAGTATATGCTGTTTTTTAAAAATAGCTAGTTCCAGAAGAATATATACACTACATATGCTGGTTAATTTTAACTGTCAACTTGGCACAACCTAGAATCAGGAGGAATTATTTAGATCAGCTTGACCTGTGACTATGTCTACAGGGGAATTGTCTTAATTGACATGAGAAGACCTAGCCTACTATGGACAGAACCATTCCCTAGGCAGGGTGTTCTGAATTGTATGAGAGGAGAAAAGCTTGATGATCACAGGCCATCAATTAAGTAAGCATATATGCATCTGGTTGTCTCTGCTTTTGATTTGGATGTGATGTGAGAGACTGTTGGGAATTTCTACCCATACTCCCCCACAATGATGGCCTGTAACCTGAAATTCAAAGAAAACAAATTCTTCCTCTTCTAAGTTGCTTTGTGCCAGGGTATTTTTTTGCCACATCCACAGAAACAAAACTAGAATAGTATGCTCTGATTTATTATCAACCTCAAACTGATTTTAGAGACACTATAGTTCCTTAGTTATAAGGTGGTCCAGAAGGGCAGAAGGACAGGAAGGAGGTGGGTGAGTTCTAAAAAAATGATTGGAGGGGGGATGCCGAGAGGCTACATTTCCGGATTTTGTCAGTGTTGACATCCTGTCTATGTTATGGACCCTGGACCACCACTGTTTTATGAAATTTTCCTTAGGGGAAACTGAGTAAAAGATACATGAGATCACTCGGTATGGGACACTGTATTTCCTTGCCAATGGGATTCTGTCATTTTCTCAGAAAAGTCTAACTCAACAAGCATGCAGGTCCTTGTTTCTAAGCCTTGTGTTCATTCATTTGCCTCTGAGGGGTCTACCCAGCCTCTTGGATGACTTCCCCTCACAACATGAGTCTGTTTCTGTCTTCTGGGAATGGGTGGGCTTATGGTGACCAGTAGAATCCCATTTATCTGTAAAGCCCCATTACTGGCCTGCCTGGCAGTTCAGAGTTACCATATGGATATGTTCAGATGACACCAGCAGACCAGCATCTAATCTGGGAACTGCAGTTTGATGCTGTATTCTAAGTCCCTAGGAATGGGAGTGCTTGGTTTGTAGCTGTTGATCACTGAGGTGGTGGTAATGTGTTGCCTTGTTGATGTAAAGTGTGAGCAAAGCTTGGAGTTCCCTTTCCTCTGAGGTCCAGGTGCTATCCGGTGGTTTTATATCAAGATCAGACTGTGATAAGGTGTGGGCTAGTTCCCAGCCTGCAGAGAGACATTTGTCGTAGAGATTCAGATCCAGCTTCCTGTGCAATCACATTTATTTACAAATGGGCCTCCTCCAGTTGTGGCTATGCTGAAATTTGCCTTGGTGTCTTTGGCTTCAGCAGACTACAGCTTTTCGAATCCTTTTTTTCCCTGGATCCTTGCATTTCTCCAGCATATTAGTGTAGACAGCCCTATTAAGGATGGTTCTTTAGCATCCAGCATCACAAGCAAATCCAGGACTGATGGACAGGTAAAAGCCCCATGCTGTAGTTTGGCTGGCTATGCCATTGGAGTGATGTTGAAAGCTCCTATGAGCACCATTCAGCTGTGACCTTCATCCAGAAGCCACTGAATACACAGTCACCAAGACTTGAATTGCTTAACATGCCTTCAGTTTCAAACAATTTCCATCCTGGGACACATTTGCATTTGATAGCATCTCTCAGACACAGGATGAAGGTGCAAGCTTGTACCTCAATCTTAGGTGTGGAAGCTATCAAGCATCTATGCTAAAGAACATCCACCTCCAGAATTTAATTCCAAGGGGACCTGGCTATATTCACTTCTGTGACCACAGGGCCGGGTACTTCTTGGATGCTCCAGGACAGGTTTGCTAATTACTTTGTCAGAAAGCCAGACAGCTTCCTCAGCACAATACCTTTAATCCCTAACAGAGGTCATAACAGGTGCACAAACTCTTACTGGTTCCTAAGAGGGGCCCAAATGGGCAGTGTAGGCTGACCTGAGTTGATGTGCATGAGTGTCACTTTATAACTGCTTCCTTGATTTAATTCTATTTTTGGAAGGCTCTCATATGGGATTAATCTGTCCAGTGGTTGGGTATGCACGCCCTGATAAACATTAGCCTCCAGAGGTCAATGGAGAGTACACGGGGAAAGGACTGATCACCTGGAATCCAAATTTTATACTTCAACTCACAGATACCTTTGACAGCTTTGATACATTCCCATTTGTGGTTGGATTACCCAGGATGCACCATGGATAGCTGTTAGACTTTAGACTTCCTCTCCCCAAAAGGGAACTGTGCTACTGACCTCATTGGCAGGAAGAAGTCTAGGAGAGACACCCATTAGCGCTTCCATTACAGTGCTTGTCCCGAGTGATGATAAATTAGAGGACAGATGCCCTTTCTCTTAGATCAGACCACACAGGGAGGTGAAGGTGGCTCCGAAATGCCACATAGAAGCAGAAGGGTGACTCTCATCTGAGAGATGGAGCTTGAAGTTGCCTTCTCATTTCTCAAGATTCAGCTCAAAGACCCTCCCCCAAAGTGCCATATTCTCCTTGTCCCAGGGTCACTTCCACCCTCCATGAATCAAGCATAGATCACCTTACTGGAGTTGTTGTTTTTCACCTGTGTTCAGGTCATGGTGACCCAACTCCGCACATCTCCCATGCCCTAGATTTGGGAGCCCAGGAAGTGAGCAATTCTGGGAACTCCTACCTCTAGCTTCTGGGCTTCCTCTTGCTCTTGCAGCTTTGATGAGCTTCAGACCAGACTGTCTGATCCAAGTTCTCTTTTTCAAATCCTGTTCCTAAGTGGTGTGGGGCTCTAGCTGGAGATAAATGCTGCTGGCAGAAAGTTTGGCATTTGAGAATCAGAACTTGTAGCCTAGGGTTCGTTTTTTAATCTAGAAATGCTGATGGTTGCTCAAAGATAACCAGTTACATCATTGTTTAAAACATCAGGCTAACCCTGTAGACAAGATCAACTTGTGAGGAGTCCAGAAGGGCTGAGAAAGCCTAGATTTCAAACAGCTATCCTGCTGCTGCTTTGTGGAGCACTAGTGGCATGATAGGTCCTAGGTTTGGGTCTGAGGTGATCACTGTGTAACCTGTGGTCCGTTACATGCCCTCTAGTGTCTGTAAGATAAGAGTGAGGCATCCATTTACTGGGGTTATGTGCCTTAGCAGTGTCCCGGAGGATCCAATATCCCCTTTACAGAAGCACCCAGCACAAGGAGCCAGGAATTGTGTGACTAAAACTGTCAGCAGTAAAAAGATACAGGAAATGGACATGCACACTCCTAGTGAAAGGGGCCAGTCCACAAAGGCTGCAGGCCATGTTATCACGGCTAGACGACGTTACAGAAAAGATGCAACTTTGAGGCAGTAAAGAACCATAGTTACCAACATCACAGGAAGATGGAGGAGGGCGGGGTGGGCAACAACACTGCTGTGTGTTATCATAAGGAAGGAACAAGACATCTTCTTCTGTCCAAACCCACACAATCTCAAAGCCAGAGTGAGCCCATCCTAGGCTATGGCTCATAACAGAATAAGTGACAGTTCCTTCTTCAGCCATAGAAAAGGTGCCACGCTGGGACAAGGCACTACAGTGGAGAAGCTTCACAAAGGAGCCACTGGGGAACTTTGCATTGTCACCCAATGTTTCCATTAACATAAAAATATGGGGAAGACAGAGTAGAGGAGAGAGTATAGGGAGGGAAAATAAGCACCAAAAGACCTTTGAAAGGTCATATGGAAACCTACTACTGCAGAAACTTCCTAAAACATACACACACACACACACACACACACACACACACACACACACACACACATATATTATATAATATATATATATATATATATAAGAATTTAAATGGGGTTACCTTACAATGGTGGGAGCTGGGGCAATGCTTCATTTAGACACCCACCACAAGCTATGAAATAAAAAGCTTAATGCCAGAAGTGAGAAAGTTCTTGGAGTTTTTGGTCAGTGGGGTCTCATGGATCCCCAGAGACATTTACAAGAAGCTGTTATCGCTCTTAGTTACTCTAGAAGTTGATTGTAAGACTCCATTGACTGAAGACACCATATACTTGAGTCATAAAACATAAAGAAGTAAGTCAGGCTTACACTCATATGGAAGTAGCTATGCAAGCTATGCAAGTCACTGAAGAAAAAAAATGATCAATTTTACCTAACTGTGATCCCTGGGACTTACAGTAATAACTGTCCTGGCAGGACATGGCCATTTCTTCAATAGTGGCATAGGTATTCTAGGAGTAGCCAACCACTTTCTGCTTAGATTAAAGTCTTTTTTATTTTAACTAGAAGGAAAATTATTTTATATGTCAATTCCAGGTCCCTCTCCCTCCCCTCCTCCCATGCCCCCACAACTAACAACCTATCTATCCTATACCCTTTCTGCTCCCCAGGGAGGTGAGGTGATCCAGACCCCCATGGGACTGATCCAGCCCACCTGAATGTGGGTGTAAGTGAGGAGACCTTGGAAATCTATGGGACCTCTTGTAGTGAATCAGTACTTATCCCTAGCATAGGAATGGGCTTTGGGAGCTCATCCCACATGGAAGGATACTCCCTGAGCCCAGACACAAGGGGGGTTGGCCTAGGTCTTATCCCAAAGAATAAGACAGACTTTGAAGATTTAAGTCTTATACACAAAATGAACCCATGCCTAGCACAGTTATTAGCAATAAGAACCTGTGACTGTACAGGTCTTAGGCTCTAGAGGACAATATACTGATACTATTCTGCTGTGCTGGCTAGTTTTATGTCAACTTGATACAAAATAGTTATCTGAAAGAAGACAACTTCAATTGAGAAACTGCCTCCATAAGATCCAGCTGTAGGGCATTTTTTTTAAACTGGTGATTGATGGGAGAGGGCTCAGCCATCTTCGTGTGTGGGGCCAGCTCTGAGCTAGTAGTCCTGGATTCTCTTTAAAAAAAAAAAAAAGCGGGATGGGCAAGCCAGTAAGAAGTACCCCTCTCCATAGTCTCTGCATCAGCTCCTGTCTCCAGGTTCCTATTCTATTCGAGTTCCTGTCCTGACTTCCCTTGATGATGAACAGTATGGAAGTATAAGCCAAATAAACTCTTTCCTTCCCAAGTTGCTTTGGCCATGGTGTTTTATAATAGCAATAGTAACCCTAACTAAGACATCTGTTAAATGGTCATATTATTAAATCATCTGATCTCCCTCCCTCTCTCCCTTTCCATAATATATATATATATATATAATATATATATATATATATATGAGAAGCTTCTTAATGAAGTAGATGGTGACTAGCACCTAGCACAGAGATCCGCACCTGGTCAAGGTGTAGAGAATAACTGCAGAATACTCAACCCTAAATTGTATGCCTGTATCATGCCCCTCTTATCAAGCCTCAGGGGTCATTTCAGAAGGTGAGGAAGAAAGAGTGTAGGACCTGGAGGTGATGAGTAACTATGATGAGAGGAAGTAGTATCTTCTGGATGTAGAGGGCAACTGCACATATGAACTCACAGATGCTGTGACGGTATGCACAAGACCTGTGCAAGCTCAAGCCACACCAAATCTCAACACAGAGGAGGCAGGTGGGCTCAAAATCTCACCCCTAGCCTAGGAGCTGTGATTGATAGCTGGTTGGAGAGGGAGAGCCAGTTAGCTTTAAGAGTGTTTCTTGCTGGGCGGTGGTGGGGCAGAGCTCCAATCCCAGCACTCAGGAGGCAGAGGCAGGAGGATCTCAGTGAATCTGAGGGCAGTCTGGTCTACAAAGCAAGTTCCAAGACAACCAGAGCTGTTACACAGAGAAACCCTGTCTGAAAAAAAAAAAGAGCGCTTCCCCAGGTAAACAGACGATGCTCCAGTGGAAGATCAGAAGTCCAAGACACATAGGCAGTATGAATTGGTTTGATGGGTTTAAAAAGAAAAGCAGAACACAAAGTTGGATGGGTAGGGAAAGGGGGTGTGAATCTAGGAGGAGCTGGGGTGAATCTTATTTAAATACATCATCTGAAATTCCCAAAGAACTAATCTCAAATATGAAGTAACACTGAAACTTAAAAAAGAAAATGTTAAGAATGGCACAACTTAATACTATGTCCATAGAATTATATATAAGCAGGTGTCTTATTCCCTCTAACATTGGCACAGAAAACCTAGCAATCACCTTTACTGAACTGACATTTATTGATACACATGTCACATGCAGCAATTTCAAATCCACATTTCCACCAAATGCAGATGTGGTGTGATCACCAGAAAAGACCATAAGGTAAGCTGTAAAACACACATCAATAAATCAAAGTGATTGTAAGAATATGGGATACCATCACTGGATAGAATGAAACTAGATTGGAAATCAACAATATGACATCCAAGAAAACCTAGAAATTAAACAACATACCTAAGTAATCATGGATCCAAAAAAAAGTCACAAGGCAAAATTGTATCAGCCACAATGGAAATGAAAATACATAAAAATTTCAGAGTTTTAATTAAACTCCCACAGGGTAGCTCTGAAGCCACACTTTTTTTGGGGGAAACTAAAGCAGTAAAAGTTCTCAAAATTATAGTGATACAAAGTCAACCTTCTTTAGAGGCTAGAAATAGAAATGAAGCTGACACAATAGGTAGGAAGAAAGATAAGAAAAATAAGAATCAGCCTCCCATGGTGGTGAACACCTTCAATCACAGCACTTAGGAAACAGAAGCAGGTAGATAGCTTTAAGTTCCAAGCCAGACTGGTCTACATAGTGAGACCCTATCTCATAAATTTAAAAAAGAAAGTTAAGAATGACAATCAATATTATAAGAAGAGGAAAGCAGCAGAGAAGTTAATGAGTCTTTTTCTGTGGTTCTCAGGATAGAAACAGGCCCTTGCATGCTAGGCAGGCAGGTCCCTCACTAAGCCACATCTCCAGCCCTCGACAATTCTTTGTTACTTTATTTTAAAGCAAGATCTTGCTAATTTACTCAGGCTTGCCTTGAATTCACTTTCCATCCCAGAAGGTTTTGAGCTTACAATCTCCTGCCACCTCTTCCTGATTTCAAGCTCTATTATAGAGCTATTGTCCTGAAAACAGCTTGGTATTAGCACAAAAATAGACAGGTAGACCAATGGAATAGAGTTGAAAACCCTGATATGAACCCACACACCTATGAACACCTGACTTTTGACAAACAATCCAAATTTATATGATGGAACAAAGAGAACATCCTCAACAACTGGTGCTGGAATAACTGGTTGTGGACATGTAGAAGACTGCAAATAGAGCCAATCCTATCACATTGCACAAAACTTAAGTCAAAATGGATCAAAGATCTCAACATAAATCCAGCCACAATAAACCTATTAGAAGACAAAGTGGGAAATACCCTTGAATTAATTGGTACAGGAGACTGCTTCCTGAACATTACACCAGTAGCACAGACACTGAGATCAACAATTGATAAATGGGACCTCCTGAAACTGAGAAGCTTCTGTAATGCTAAGGACACCATCAACAAGACAAAACAGCAGCCCACAGACTCACCAACCCCACATCTGACAGAGAGCTGATCTCCAAAATATACAAAGAACTCAAGAAACTAGTCTCCAAAACACCAAACAATCCAATTAAAAAGTGGGGCACAGATCTAAATAGACAATTCTCAATAGAGGAATCTAAAGGGCTGAAAGACACATAAGAAAGTGTTTAACATCCTTAGCCATCAGGGAAATGCAAATCAAAACAACTCTGAGATACCATCTTACTCCTGTCAGAATGGCTAAAATCAAAAACACCAATGACAGTTTATGCTGGAGAGGATGTGGAGAAAGGGGAACACTCCTCCACTGCTGGTGGGAGTGCCAACTTGTACAGCCCCTGTGGAAATCAGTATGGCGACTCCTCAAGAAAATGGGAATGAGTCTACCACAAGATCCAGCAATCCCACTCCTAGCATATACCCAAAAGAAGTACATTCCTACAATGAGGACATCTGTTCAATGATGCAATAATAGCAGCACTATTTGTAATAGCCAGAAACTGGAAGCAGCCTAGATGCCCCTCAACTGAAGAATGGATAGAGAAAATGTGGTACATTGACACAATGGAGTACTACTCGGCAGAAAAAAAACAAAACAAAACAAAACAAAACAATGGAATCTTGAAATTTTCAGGAAAATGGACAGAACTAGAAGAAACCATTCTGAGCAAGGAAACCCAATCACAAAAAGACAAACATGGTATGTACTCACTCATATGTGGATTTTAAACATAGAGTAATGGTTTACTAGCCTACAATCCACACTGCCAGAGAAGCTAGGAAACAAGGAGGTCCCTAAGAGAGACATACATGGTCCCCATGGAGAAGGGGAAGGGGACAAGATCTCCTGAGCAAATTGGGAGCACGGGAAGAGGGGGAAGGAGCTAGGAAAATGAGAAGGGGAGAATAGGAGAGGTTGAGGAGGACATGAGGGAGCAGAAAGGTTGGGTGGGAGGAAGAAAACAAGAATGGAGATACCATAATAGAGGGAGACATTTTAGGTTTACAGAGAAATCAGGCACTAGAGAAGTCTGGAGATCTACAAAGATGACACCAGCTAACATCTAAGCAATAGAGGAGAGGTTACCTTAAATGCCCTCCACTGATAATGAATTGGATGATGCCACCCGATAGCCCTCATCCAGCAGCTAGTGGAAGTAGAAGCAGACATCCATAACTAATCACTGAACTGAATTGGAATCCAGTTGCGGAGAAGGAGGAGTGATGAGCAAAGGAGTCCAGACCAGGCTGGTGTAACCCACAGAAACAGCTGACCTGAACATCAGGGAACTCTTGGTCCCTAGACTGATAGCTGGGAAACCAGCATGGGACTGATCCAGACCCCAGGAAAATGAGTTTCAGTGAAGAAACCTCGGAAATCTACGGGACCTCCTGTTGTAGTTCAGTACTTATCCCTAGCATAGGTGTGGACTTTGGGAGCCCATCCCACATACAGGGATACTCCCTGAGCCAAGACACACAGAGGTGGGCCTAGGCCCTCTCCCAAAGGATATGATAGACTCTGATGACACCCTATGGAAGGCCTTACCCTCCCCGGGGAGCAGAAAGGATATATGATAGGTAGGGTTTTAGTTAGTGGGGGTGGGAGGGAAGGAGAGAAGGGAGTGGGAACTGGGATTGATATGTAAAACAATCTTGTTTCTAATTCAAATAAAAGAAAACATCTGCAAAAAAAAGAGAAAATGAAAAATGCTTTCATGTCATAAAATTTATGTCTTCTGATTTAAAGACAAAACAAGTAAAACAAAATTGATGAGTAAGACATCAATGTGTGTATATATATGTGTATATATATAATATTATATGAAGTACATACTTATGTATTATATATTGTATATATTATGTTTATATATTATACTTATATATATTTTATTCTATACTTATCTATACTATTACACACACACACACACACACACACACACACACACACACACTTTTATATACTCCAGAATGTCTCTAAAGGGAATTTTTATTGATTTCTTTGTCTAAGAAAAACAAGCTAATTTGGAACATGCAAATACCTTAAGGAAGTTTTACAAATGTGAAAAATATTTGGCCTTATTATTAATCAGGAATTAATTCAAGCCACAAGGCCCTTGTTCTGAGTCTAAAAGCCATGGCGGGCATGGGATGGACTGGTGAGGGCAGGCAGCAGTTGGCACTCTCACACTTTGGGTAACATTTTTGAATGCTACCACCACTTTGGAAAATATTGGACAGTTTCTTCTAAAACAAACATATGTCCAAGAAATGAAATCATATGTGTATGAAAAGTCCTTTTCAAGAGTGTTCTGACACCTTTTTCATGGAGCCCTGAACTGGAAATGTGTCCACCAACAGTTCAACAGTTAAACACACCCACCTCATAAACAAACTCTAGTGTGTTGAGTAATGCAGACTAGGGAATTTCTCACAGTACAAATGCAAGGATGATTTGCATAAACTCTTACTCTGAATAAAAGAATCCATTTGCTAAAACCTTCTGTTACTCTAGAATTATGCTTAACCAAGGTTCCCCAACAGCACAGTACAATTCAGTGGCTGCTGGGTGAAGTGAGGCAGAAGTAGAATGGGCTGTATCTTCCCACATCTACCGGTGCTCTTGTCAAAATCACTCAAATAACCTAACAACTGAGCCATCAACAGTACAAAAACTCTAGGTGAAAGATTATAAATGTACTTTGAAGTTATTACTATACATGCTGAATGGTTTTTTATTGTATGTATTTGCTTGTTTTATGTATGTGTACAAGCACAAGCCCAGATATGTCATGTCACAGGTGTGGAGGTCCAAGGACAACTTGTAAGAGTCAATTCTTTCTTCCCACCATTAAACTCATGTCATCAAGTCTGGCAGCAAGCTTGTTTACTTAGTGAGCCCTCTCACCAGTCCCAATTCTAAAGTTCAGTGGTGACATCTAAAACTTACTTTCAAATGACCAGAAAACTCATTGGCTAAATAATAAGCCTATGGGTGGAGCTGTGGCAACCTAAGTATGGTAGGTTGTTGGATAAGGTACTGGGACCTCATGCTGGTCCCGAAAGACTTTTCTCTCAGTCTCTCTGTGTATTTGAAACTTCTCTTAATAGAATATTGAGAGAGCAATACTTTAATCAAAACTCTCTCCTCAAAAGTAGACACATCACAAAATGAATTATAGACTTTTGAAATTAAATATTATCTCCATTAAAGTCTTACAGTTTAACAGGATCCCTTTCTTGCTTGCTTTAAGACAGATAAATATTACAATAATTGCAGTTTGACCAAAGCCTTAAATCCTCAATTATACTTTGGGACTTAATATGTAGAATAATTTGATTGAAGAGTTTTGAACAAAATGTAACAGAAGTGTGGAGAATTCTTTCAGAAACAGTGCCATCATAAAGCCCCAGGCCTGGCTTGCAAGGCAGGAACACAGGACACCACACTGTTCTGTGGGATTCAGTTGAGTCTAGGTTGTTGTGGAAGTGCTGGAGTGTGTTTTAGATCCAAAGTTAACTCTGACACAAAACATGTCTTGACTGATGTGAATAGGTTACTTGAGTTGTGTGTGTGGGGGGGGGCATTTTGTGAATTTTTGATAAGTTATATTAAAACTTCAATTTGTCACTGGAAATCGCAACTCCACCATCCTGAATTCTAACCTTCATGGCATCTCATCTCAGTAAATGTTTTCCTCTAGCTTTTGGTGGCATGATTTTTCATTTAAAATTTCTTTATTGGCAGAGCATGGTAGGTTATATTCTTAATCCCACCACTCAGAAGGCAGAAATAGATGGATCACTATGAGTTAGAGGCCAGTTTGGTCTACATAGCAAGTTCCAGGCCAACCAGGAACATATAGAGAAAAATAAAATTGTCAACAAACACAAATGACTTCCTTGGTGTTCAATTCAACAGAACATACACACCCTCTATCTACATTAGGAAAGAAGACACAATAAGTTTCCCAAACTTTTGATTTTATTAATTGAATTAAACAAGTTTTTATTTAAAGAATAACTTAACTGATTTAGGCTTCTTAGTATCTAATATTGATAGAAAACTTGCATTATTTATTTGAGACTATTTTTTAATCATTTACCCAACATAGATAGCTGTGAATTTTCTGTTCACGGGTGAAGAAGAGATACTGAAATAGGATATATGGAAGTTTGGGGTTAAAATGGCTCAGCTGGTAAATTGTCTGCTTCACAAGCACACAGACCTGACTTGGGGTACTGCAACCCTGTGTAAAAGTGGGATACAGTAGCACATGTCTGCAATGCAAGCACCAAGAGAGCAGAGTCAGGAAGAGGTCCCAGGACTTCACTGGTCAGTGGTGCCACCTAAATGGATGAACCATCAAACCCACCTGCCTGCTTTACTCAACAGCTAATAGCAATATTCCCCTTGCAAATAAAACCTTTGACTAGGGAGATGACCTGCCTCGGAAGTGTGAGAGCCAGAGTTAGGAGTTATCCCCCAAACCTACATAAATGCTGAGTGGGCATGGAGGCACACCAGTCACTCCAGTACTTGAAACACAAAGGCAGAGGAATCCATGTGGCTAACAATATTAACCTGCGTCAGTGAACTCCTGGTTCAGGTGAGAGACCCTGCCTCAAAGAATAATGTAGAGAGAAATCAAAGAAGACTCCCGGCATCAACTGCAGACTTCCCTATGCATGCACACACATATGTACATGCACTGGTACACACTTGTGCACCCTACACATGCAGACATGTATATATGTATACACCACACTGAGAGAAACATGACACACAATCACACAAAAAGAAGTACAGCAACAGCAACAAACTTATCTGGCTGATGTGCCAGATGTTTGGGATGTAGACCTGAACTGGGACTGAGTGGGAGCAGTCTTCTCATGAGAGGAGCTTACAGACAGTTACACTGAATGCAAACAGGAGTGGATCTGTAGACCTGTCATAGGCATGTCTTGCACATCTCAGGCTTCTCCTGCCCAGCTTGGATATCCACAGGGAGATCCAGGTACTCTGATGCAAATGAACAGTGTGCTTGCCAGCTATATATAATTATCTCTCCTTCACAGTGGATGCAAAAAACCCCATTTCTTTCTAAGCAACCTCCATGGACCTCAAGAGGAAAGAGGGATCACTTTGCATTCAGCTCCAAAATGTGGGTTACATTGGAAATTGAGATTCTGCCCTCCTGCTGAGAATTCCTGGGCTACTTGGGTGCAGAATTGCAGTGCCTGGAGAGGAGTGGAGGGCAGGTGTGCAGGACCCAGGCTGGTTATATTCTGTACTGCTTCCCAGGAGCATTTCAGGGGGACAGTCTAGAGTATTTGGGTCAAGAATCAAGCACGGGATCACATCATCTTTTTTCTTCTCTGTAATCATTTTCATATCATGATGTGGAGCCTGCCTTGAATTTGAATAAGCATGGACTGTAAGCTCATCATCATCATCAGTTTAAAAGCAGGTTGTTTTTTGAACAACACAGGAGTATGGCATCTCTCTCGTGCCAACTCGTGAAACACACGATTGTAGGAATAGTGAAAAATGACACTCAGCCACCCGTCTCTTTACAGCCTCTGATTGGTCACAGGTCACATATAAATATACCCTGGAAACACTCAACAGGTACTATCCAGTGGAGCTGTGTGAAGCTGCAGATTGCTTTAAATATATGGCAAATGAAATCCCAAACTAGTGTCTCATTAATAAACAGTAGTTTCTGGTTGGGGTCAGTTATATGTGACATAGTATACATAAATACTACCAGTATTCTCAAGCCAGGACAGGTCAGACACTGTGACTCCTATTGTGGGGACACCCAGATTCAGAAATGCCTGGGTCCTAGCTAGCCAGTCACCTCTGCAGGACTCTCCCTCCAGTCATGGAATTCTCTTCTCCAGTCCTATGTACCTGACCTCTCTGTCTGCCACACTCTGGGTTCCCTTTCTCTTTAATATTAAAAGCAGGTTTCTCTTATGGGAAAATGGAGGCTCTCCTAACTCTGAAGTCATGGTCAAACTATCCTAGGAGCTGCAGCCTCAACAGCTTGTCCCAGAGCAGCTGGCAGGGGTGTCCCTCACAGCCATTCTTTGTGTTACTTTTCCAGTGCTGTGACTAATGTCCTGTAATAAACTACTTAAAATGGGGAATGATTTGTTTTGGATCATGACTTTAGAGACAAGTCCAATATGGAAGAGCAGGAAGCAGAGCAGAGGGTGACAGAGTTCACCAGGGCAAGCCAACCCCCAAGAGCATGCCTCCAGTGACCCTCCTTTTACGTATCTCCTTCCCCAATAGTGCTATCAACCATAAAGTTGTGACTGATGGTGCATCCATTTGATTAGGTCTGAGCCCCCTAAAACTCAACTTGCTCCTCTCTTACTGTTTATACATGTGATTAAACTGGCTATCAAAACGGCCCTAATTCCATCCCATCACTCACATTTGGTGTTCAGAGTGTGCTGGTATCACACATGTCACACAGATAACATCTTTGCTCTCAGGAGTAATGATGAGGGCTTTATTCTTATATAATAAATGACCCACTGCCACCTTTGCTCTGGCCATTGACCCAGACTTTCTAGGAGAATGAGTCTGCACAAGACAGACAGGTCTCATCCCCATGGAGCCCACCTAAGAAGCTGTGGTGGGTGACTTGGCATGGGAAATCCTGCCTCCCCAGAAGCTGGGAAGAGGAATTGTTACCTCCATGTGACCTCAGTAGCATTTTTCCCTTATGGAAACTCCATTCAAGGGTAACACAGCAGAAAGAGCATGTGTGATATCTGTGGCTGTCGTCACCTGATAGCTGACAGAGACCATGACTGACAGACATGTGCTCCTAGTGTTTCTAGAGCAGCGGCTCTCAATCTGAGAGTCAAGACCCCTTTGGGGTTACATATCAGATATTTACATTATAATTCATAACAGTAGCAAAATTGCAGTTACAAAGTAGCAATGAGATAATTTTATGGTTGAGGGTCACTACAACATGAGGAACTGTATTAAAGGGTCACAGCATTAGGAAGGTTGAGAACCACTGTTCTAGAAAGTGAAGGCCAAGACAAGGCACCTGTGGAGCCCATTGTAGTGAGGGCTACTTCCTGGATACCAAATAGTGCTTTCTAGTGTGCTCTCCTCATTGGAAGGGACAAGGCAAAACAAAGGCTTCTTGGTGAGGAACCTAGCCATAGAGCTGCACAACCATCTCTGACCCCTTCCAACCTCCCTCTCTGGAACCATCACCTGGGGGTGAGATTCTGTGTGGGAATGTGTAGATAACAAAGACTTCTAGCCTCACTAACGATGGTGTCCACCCCACTTAACTAATGACTTTAAATTATGAAGAGATGCTCTGGCCTGGGCAATGGGCACTGGGATTTCCAGGGGGACAGAAACAGTTCTGAAGGTGTCCAAGAACAGGACCCCACATTTCTCCAAGATCAGCTGGCTTTAGCTATTTCAAGCAGTCCCCTTGCTTCTGTTCATGGCTTTGCCATGTGGGAAGGTATTCTCACACAGCCTGCTCCAGTTTTATCTGTTTGAAATCTCTCGGCAGGAGCTTGTGTTCTCTGGTAAGTCTCCGGATCCTGGAGACCTGAATTGAAATCCCCATCCTTCTACTTTACATCTTGGCAGCTATGGGACAAGACCTGTCTGTGACCATGTCCCTCTGTGTTCTCCTTTGTAGACAGTGACAAATGACAGAGTGCATTCCATAAGGCTGAGGATACATATGGAATACTTGGACTAGATGGTGGTCCTCAGAAAGCCGTGGGCATTATCTTCATGGCTATAATTGTTCCTCCATGGTGTGCTATGGTCAGTGGCATAGCGTTCTCACTGTCTAGTCCTCATTGACATGCGCAGATGCAGGCTCATTACGTCCATGGCCTCATTCATCTCTTCAACTGTGTATAAATGACACATGAGATGAAGGGTGGAATTGCTGGGTCATAGGACATTCACATTCTCACTTATCGGGGAGTGACAAATGCCTTCCAAAGTCCTTGTATCAATTTATACTCCAGCAGACTATGTATAATGTCCCCATCACTCAACAGCTTGGCCAGGGTTCTTATTGTCAGATTCCAATGTCCATTGCCCTGGAGACTGTGGAGTGGCTTACCAGAGTAGCTCAGTGACTGTTTCCTGGTAGCTAATTGTGACTTATATCCTGTCAGACCATTGTTGCTCATTTCTGGTTTCCATTGGCTTTTCTATTTATGAGCACATTTCTTTGAATGTTTTCAGAGCATTTGTATTGAGTTTTCTCTGATGGATTTGGAAGAGTTCTTTATATAGCTTAGACCCCAACTATCTGATATCATATCATAGGCCAACCTATCTTCCACAGTATGGTTTCTGGGGATCAAATTCAAGTTATCAGGCTTGATGGTGAGTGCCTTTTCCTGCTAAATGGTCCTCATGGCACAGCTTTTCATCTTACAATTGTTCCTGGCTTCCTGCTTAAATAACCCATCCCATTGCCTTTGGACTGTTGATTTCACAATTAATTGTGCTTCCATACGCTATTGTTCTGGAACAGAAGCTTGAATGCAATGCGACATAAAGTCCGGGGTACCTTTTAGATATGGATCTAGCTGCCCCAGCAATTGTCTACTGTCTGCTTTTCATCCCAAGGTTATGGAGTCATGATCATACCCCAAACTTCTATGAGCACACATCACATCCAATTACTATAATTCCTCCAGGTAGGATACTTGTGTATTTTTAAATATTCCAGTCATCTATTAAGTAGCCCATCAGATGTTAGGATTATAAGACAACAGTCCATTCTTAAAGGACAAATCAGAGATCCATTTGTCCACACTCTGTGTCTCCATCATTAGGCAGCCTCAGGGTCAGAGAGCCCAGCATCAAGATGGCAGACTCATGTGGTGCATGGTGGGTGCTGGAATGCAGGCTGGGAGCAGCCAAGCCACTAATCAGGGGGCTCTGTCTGCCGAGAGGTAGCATCCTCAGCCAACTTCTTACACCATGCATGGTAAATTATTTCTCTGTGACTTTCTGTGAAAATTGGTGTGATTCTAGTTAGAATTTCCTAAATGTTGTCATATAGATATGCAAATCTAGTTTATGCTAATACCCCATTAGTAAGCTTTTCCTGCAGCTTCTGATGACATCTGTATAAGTAACTCTCCTATTTGAAAGCAGTTAGAAGCCCATCTCTCTTTTTTAACATTCACACAGCTTTATCCTTTCCCGTGTGTGTCTTGTGGAGGAGAGCCACCTGTTTTCCTCACTGTATACCAGGAGACAATGCTTCCAGCATCTCACCATTTTATACGACATTTTGTCTTATCATCCATAGTATTTACCTGAGTAAGAGCCCTCTCTGACCCCAGTGTGCAGGGAGCCTTAAGACATTGTAAGTGGATAGGGACTTTATGAATCCAGTTGGTTTCACACTTTCCAATTTTTAATGGTGAATTAGTATTTTTTTAGTTTATTAATTTTACATCTTGACCACAGCCTCCCCTCCCTTCTCTCCTTCTACTCCCTCCCCCTGCCATCATCCCAATCTACTCCTCCGCAGTAATCTCTCAGAAAAGGGCAGGCCTCCCATAGGTTTCAACAAAGCATGGCATATCAAGCTGCCATAAGACCAAGCAACCCCCCCATTCAGTCTGGGCAAGGCAATCCAGGATGAGGATTAAGTTTCTAAGAGCCAAAGTGCCAGGACAGCTCCTGCTCCCATTGCTGAGAATCCCATAAGTAGACCAATCTACACAACTGTCACATATAGGCAGAGGTCCTAGGTGGGTCCCATGCAGGTCCCCTAGTTATTGGTTCAGACTCTGAGTTCCCATGAGCCAGACTAGTGGTTTTTGTGGGTATTTCCGCAATGTTCCCAACCCCCTGTTTCCTACAATCCCTATTCCCTCTCCTCAGCAGGACTCCCCAAGTGCATCCCAATGTCTGGCCTGGGAATCTGAATGTGCTTCTTCAGTCACTGGATGAAGGGTCATCGATGAAAACTGGAGTAGTCACCAATCCGATCACAAGGGATGGCCGGTTCAGGCTGTGCATCCACTGCTGTCAGGAGTCTTAGCTAGGGCCATCCTTGTAGACTCGTGGAAGTTGTTCCCTTGTATCCGGCTTCTACCTAACCTGTAAAGCCTCGCTTTCCAGTCACCTCTCCCATCACTGTTCCTCTCTGCCCACCCACCAACCCAGTCCCTCAAGTGTGCATGCCTACTTTCCCCCAGCCCAATCAGGAGATCTCTTCTATTTCCCCTTCCCAGGGCGATCCATGCATTCCCCCTTTGGACCCTTCTTGTTACCTAGCCTTTCTGGGTTTGTGGATTGTTATGTGCTTATTCTTTACTATACATCTAGTATTCAATTATGAGTGAACTGAATGGCATGCTTCTCTTTCTGGGTCTAGGTTACCTCACTTAGGATGATTATTTTTTTCTAGTTTCATCCATTTTCCTTCGAATTTCCTGATGTTATTGTTTTTACCAGCTGAGTAATAGTCCATTGTATAAACGTACCACGTTTTCTTTATCCATTCTTTGGCTGAGAGGTTGCTCCCACGTTCTGCCTATTACAAATAAAGCGGTTATGAACATAGTTGAGCCAGTGTCTTTATGGTATGACTGAGCATCCTTTGGGTAAATGCCCAAGAGTAGTATCTCTGGGTCTTGAGGTAAACTGATTCTCAATTTTCTGTTGTTTTCACTTTCCAACTTCAGTCTGTAGGTGTTCTCAGTTAACTTGATGCTAATACTCTAAAAATTGGTACTATAAGAAGAAACCTGTCTGTAATAGTTAGATGTTTTATGTGTACTTGGGTTAAGAGCTGGGGAGATGGTTCAATCAATACCGGGTACCATACAAGCATGAGGACCTGAGTTTGGATCCATAGGACCCATGCAAACAATTGGGCATGGTAGCACATGCCCGTAATCCCAGTGCTTAGGAGGGATATCTCCCAGAGACAAGAGGATAGCTGGGACTCTCTGGCCAGCTGGTCAGTCAGCCTACTAGAATCACTAGGCTCCAGGTCCAGTAAGAAACCCTGAGTCACAAAATAAGTACCAGAGAATGGGGAGATATACTTTAAAGAGATGTCTTCTGGACAAGACACAGCTGCAGCACTCATGAGTACTCTTGACTGGCCCTTATCTACACAAGACCAGTACAGGATTGGTTCCCTCAATGTGTCATCATGGATAGGGAAGGGACTCTTGAAACCCACCCTTCATTGAAGAACTATCAACAGTTCTTGGAGGGGCGGGTGTCATTTCCTTCAACAATGTAACCACTGAAAAGCTGTTCATGCTCCAGTAAATTATCTCCCACGCATGCCTAGCCAGCCATGCTCTGGCTAGAAGCTAATTGAACTCAATGGGTCACACATACACAAAAACATGCAAATAGAAGGGTGACTTGTTGAGAAGGAAGAGGGAGTGAAGTCAGGGAGAGGAATGGGGGAGTTACAATTAAAACATTTCATTATATTCATAATGTATGCAACTGTCACCTAATTATAAAATTTTAATAATGAAGTGTATAACGAGTAAGGAAGATATCTGATGGTGCCTCTGATCTCCACATACCCCTGCACCCTCACAATGCAATAAAAATGTACCCGGGTTGAGCATACCCATGTTTTGTTTGGGTTCACATTCGATCCATTGCTGTGGTTGTATTTCCTGTCTGTTATGGAGGTTGGTTAATGTGCTCACAGTAACTCCATGAAGACTCTTTCCACACCATCCTTAAGAGGTGGAGAAAAATGAAACAATTCTTTCTTCTCAAAACGGTGCAAACATTTCTGAAGAATGAGTGGACCTTGAGAGATCTTTGTGGAGAGGTTTTAAATTACTCTTTCAAATTCTCTAATGATTTCTTCTTGATGTAATTGGTAATTCATATTTTTCTAAAAGGTATCTATACTATCTAATTTATCATTTTTATTATAGGAGACTTTGCTAAGTCCCTCTCTAGCCTTATGTAGTCTCTCTCTCTCTCTCTCTCTCTCTCTCTCTCTCTCTCTCTCTCTCTCTCTCTCTCTCTCTCTCTCTCTCTCTCATGCCTTTTATCTCACACCTTCCTAATGTGAACTTGCTGAACTACTGCCTGGATATTTCTACAGAGTGCTTTATTGGGGATGAATTAGCAGTAAACTCATGTATTGAGCCCTTAATTTCAGGTGCTAATTTTCCTTCAATAATTTCCATTAGTATTAGTTTTTTCTGCTGTTTCTGTAATAAATTTCAACAAATTCAGTGGCTTCTGAAACACACTTATTACCATACATCTATGAACATAACAAATTTAAGGAGTATAAGGATCTCAAGGGAATCAAGAATAGAGACGGACATTTGGCAGGCAATGTTTTGTGCTGGGTAATCTGCCTTTTGCCCTTTGATTTTGAGTTTGTTTCACATGCAAAATACCTTACTCCAGTTTCAGGGTCCCCAAATTCTCACCCAGTTATTTCTTTAGTTCAACATCCTATATATCATTAGCAATGCAATCTTAGACTAAACTACATAAATAATCTAAAATTTAGGGTCAAGTTTTGCATCTTGAGGAAAATCACATTTTTGAGACATACATTCCTAGCTGGTCCAGGACTCACTATGCAGACCAGGCTGCCTTTGAACTTACAACAATCTTTTTTGTCTCTTCCCTCCAAGTGCTGGGATTAAACATGTGGTAGAAAATTACTTTTACTTGGTGTAATTCAATGAAAGAGTCACCTACATCCAGAACATCACAGGAGGTAAGCACAGGACAGCAGTGAGCCCAACAGTGGATGTGATTATCTGAGGATTATCCATTTCAAAGGGAGCAGATGAGGACTGGAGAGAGGGCTCAGTGTTTAAGAGGACTTGCTGTTCTTTCAGTGGATCCAAGTTTAGTTCCCAGCACCCATATCAGGCAGTTCACAACCATCTGTAACTCCAGTCCCAGGGATCTACTGTTCTCTTCTGGACTTTGTGAGCATCTGTACACAATGTGGCACACACACACACACACACACACACACACACACACACACACACACACACACACACACAACGGGGGGGGGGTGGAGAGAGGGAGGGAGCCAGAGAGATGCTGGAGGGAGGAGAGAGCAAAAAACAGAATGAGAACAGCATTAGGCAAATCATTTCATTCTTCAAAGATAATTTTGGAAGGAAAATGACTCCCTGGGTTTCAGCAATTTCCAAGGACAGAATTCTATTAATTTGTAATGACCCTAGGGCATTTCTCAGAGACCCACAGTATTTTGGGGCCCAGGTTGGGGCTTTGATCCCATGGGTAGTGCTGGGAAGACAGTGGTGTCTATGTGATGATGAGATGTGGTGTCATCTAGCCTCTGCTTCCACACTCGAGATGGAGCCAAATGCTGCTTGTAGGAAATAGTCTCCCTGGAGAGACCCAGTCTGAAGCCACGGGCTTATACAACATGTGGTAACTTAAAACCAAGCACAGCCTGATCTTCAAAAACAGGTATTTGCCTGCAGATAAGCACTGTTCATTTGAGGGGCATCAGCAAGCATTCTATGGTAGTTTGCTTAACATTCCCCTTCCAATGTTAATTTGTCCCTTTGGGGATTCTACTAATGCCAGAGTTGTTGAGAAAAAAATACTTCATAATGACTGGTCAGAACTTATGCTGCCCCAGCGCTGTGGGTCAGGAGAGCTCAGCTTATCTCCCCCTAGTCCTAGTTTGGCCATCTGACACATCTGCACTGGTGTCTGGAAGAAGTCATTTCCTCCTGGAATGACCTCACTGTCATGGAACAGAGGGTGCAACAGAGACCTATAGAACACTTGACCCTGTAGTCATGGCAACAAAATAAGCAGAACAATGCAATAATAGCTAGGTCGTAGGAAAGTGTAATGGAGCTATTTACACTCCCTGCTAGAAGGATAGCCGACTTGGATCATAAGACCCTCCTCTGGGATTATCGTCCTTACTCTCCTCAGTCCCTCAACTACAAGTGGTCTTGGAAGAGGCTAGTAAGATGATATGAAGGCAGGACTCCATGATGCTGTTTCCTGAGGCTGTCACACAGGCAGGAGTAGACCTTTTCAACAATACAGCTGTTTTTGAATTATCATGTCCCTTGAGTACCACCTCTTCCTGTAAGGAAGCCTGATAAACTCATTATTCTTCAAGGCAGACTTGGGGAGAATTGTTTCCTTGGTAAATCCTTACTGCCCAATCAGGTATGAATAGGCATTTATTCTTTGTCTTCTCAACTGATCCAGGTTCTTATCTTCTAATAGGAATCCCTTCTTATGTATTAGCTGCAAAATATCCATAGATGCAAAGTGAAAACAATACAAGGACTTCCTACCTACCTTCTTTCTTTCAGGGCCACAGTACCCCACACCTGTTTCCTGTGGTCTGTATCTTGCTACATGCCAGTTGTGTGGTCCATTTTGATGTACATAACAGGACAGGACCATTAGCCTACATCAGACCTGAGCCACATCCCATCTTTTCTTTCCTTTTTTTTTGATGAAACTACTAGTTCTATTTATATCTTTGTGGGTATCCCACAAGCTTTGAACTGAATTTAAACTCCACAAAATTTCAAGGTAATCAATATCTCTAACTGCTTCTTAAACACTATGTGCAAAGGCAATGATCTCTCCTCCTACACCACACATAGAAGCTATTTGGGGGATTTTTTAAAGCTTTTAGCTTCACCTTCTGTTTTGACTCCTGAGAATACAGTTGTCACTTTGTTGAAGAGAGCACAAGTTCCAATCTGTGGCATATGTCTGTGTGTAAGATCCAGGGTCTTGAACATGCTGAAGAAGCAATCTACTACCCAGCACCAGGTCCTTCAGGTCCTCTTTGGACGTTGGGCATCCCTTTAGAAATCAGTTTTCTTACCAATGAAGTATAATTTTCAGTGGTGTAATGGCTGATTGTGGGTGTCTTTCAGAGCATTGCCTATTCTCTACAATGTGTGTTCATTATTCCATTGGATGCAGAGCCCATCCCCCACCCCTCTGAAATGGAGTTCAGATGGGTTAGAATTTAGCTAGAATGCTGAGACTCCAGGTGTGCCTGTGAGGCTGGTGGATGAATCAGTGAATGAGGTGGGTAAGTTCCTACTGAAGGTGGGCACCATCCAACAGATGGGGTGCAAAAATGGGGGGAAGGGCAAGTCCATGTTCTTCCTTCCAGAGCCAGGACAGCTTTCTCCTGTC